>NW_028270173.1:70862285-71163734 GCF_037043375.1 Chiloscyllium plagiosum
GAGAGTTTCCTGACACAATATGTAGACAGGCCAACAAGAGGTGAGGCCATACTGGATTTGGTTCTGGGTAACGAACCAGGCCAGGTGTTAGAATTAGAGGTAGGTGAGCACTTTGGGGATAGTGACCATAATTCGGTGAGTTTTACTCTCGTGATGGAGAGGGATAAGTGTGTACTACAGGGCAAGAGTTATAGCTGGGGTCAGGGAAATTATGATGCGGTGAGGCAAGACTTACGATGTCTGGCTTGGAAAAGTAGACTCCAAGGCAAGAGTGTAAATGATATGTGGAGCTTGTTCAAGGAGCAACTATTGAGTGTCCTTGATAATTATGTACCTGTCAGGCAGGGAGGAAAGGGTCGTGCGAGGGAGCCGTGGTTTAATAAGGAATTGGAATCCCTTGTTAAATGGAAGAGGACGGCCTATCTCAAGATGAGACGTGAATGTTCAATTGGGGCGATTGAGAGTTATAGGGTAGCCAGGAAGGACCTGAAGAGAGAGCTAAGAGCAGCAAGGAGGGGACATGAAAGGTCCTTAGTCGGTAGGATTAGGGAAAACCCTAAGGCTTTCTATAGGTATGTTAGGAATAAAAGAATGACTAGGGTAGGAATAGGTATAGTCAAGGATTGTAGTGGGAAGTTGCGTGTGGAGGCGGAAGAGATTGGGGAGACACTGAATGAATACTTTTCTTCAGTATTTACTCAGGAACAGGGCATTATCGTCGATGTGAATACGGAGTCACAAATAAGTAGAATGGATGGCTTTGAGGTATGTAGAGAAGAGGTGTTGGAAATCCTGGAAAAGGTGAAAATAGATAAGTCCCCTGGGCCTGATGGCATTTATCCTAGGATTCTCTGGGAAGCAAGGGAGGAGATTGCAGAGCCATTGGCCTTGATTTTTATGTCCTCTTTGTCTACAGGAGTAGTGCCAGAAGACTGGAGGATAGCAAATGTGGTTCCCTTGTTCAAAAAGGGGAGTAGGGATAACCCTAGTAACTATAGGCCGGTGAGTCTCACTTCTGTTGTGGGCAAAGTCTTAGAGAGAATTGTAAGGGATAGGATTTATGCACATCTGGATAGGAATAATGTGATCAAGGATAGTCAGCATGGTTTTGTGAAGGGCAGGTCGTGCCTCACAAACCTTATTGAATTCTTTGAAAAGGTGACGAAGGAGGTTGATGAGGGGAAAGCGGTAGATGTAGTATATATGGATTTTAGTAAGGCGTTTGATAAGGTTCCCCATGGTAGGCTACTGCAGAAAATACGGAGATATGGCATTGAGGGTGAGTTGGAGGTTTGGATTAGGAATTGGCTGAATGGAAGAAGGTAGTAGTTGATGGCAAAGTTTCTTCATGGAGTGCCGTCACTAGCGGTGTTCCGAAAGGATCTGTTTTGGGACCATTGATGTTTGTCATTTTTATAATTGACCTGGCAGAAGGGTTAGAAGGTTGGGTGAGCAAGTTTGCGGATGATACGAAAGTCGGAGGAGTTGTTGACAGTGAGGAAGGATGTGGCAGGTTACAGCAGGATATAGAGAAGCTGCAGAGCTGGGCAGAAAGGTGGCAAATGGAATTCAATGTGGGTAAGTGTGAGGTGATTCACTTTGGGAAGAATAACAAAAAGATGGGGTACTGGGCTAATGGTCGGATACTTGGTAGTGTGGATGAGCAGAGGGATCTTGGTGTCCATGTACACAGATCTCTGAAAGTTGCCACCCAGGTAAATAGTGTGGTGAGGAAGGCATATGGTGTACTGGCTTTTATTGGTAGAGGAATTGAGTTCCGGAGTCCTGAGGTCATGATGCAGTTGTATAAGACTCTGGTGCGGCCGCATCTGGAATATTGTGTGCAGTTTTGGTCGCCATACTATAGGAAGGATGTGGAGGCACTGGAACGGGTGCAGAGGAGGTTTACCAGGATGTTGCCTGGTATGGAAGGAAGATCGTATGAGGAAAGACTGAGGCACTTGGGGCTGTTTTCATTAGAGAAAAGAAGGTTTAGGGGTGACTTGATTGAGGTGTACAAGATGATTAGGGGGTTAGATAGGGTTGACAGCGTGAACCTTTTCCCGCGTATGGAGTCGGGTATTACAAGGGGGCATAGCTTTAAATTAAGGGGGGGTAGATATAGGACTGAAGTTAGGGGTAGGTTCTTCACTCAGCGAGTCGTGAGTTCATGGAATGCCCTGCCAGTAGCAGTGGTGGACTCTCCCTCTTTATGGGCATTTAAGCGGGCATTGGATAGGTATATGGAGGATAGTAGGTTAGTATAGGTTAGGTGGGCTTGGATCGGCGCAACATCGAGGGCCAAAGGGCCTGTACTGCGCTGTATTCTTCTATGTTCTATAAAAGCCGGTTTGTCTTTTGCACTCCGCCTCCACATTCTCCATTTCCGATTATCCTCCTTCACCTCTGACAAAGTATTAACAGCCCATTTTCTAATCCGTTTCATTTCTGAAGATGAATCACGCTGGACTTGAAACTTGAACTCTGTTTCTCTGTCTCTGCAGATACTGCTAGACCTGCTGAATTTCTCCAGAAATGAACAGGAACAAGAAACTATTTTCAACATAAAAAGAAATGTGGATACTCGAAATCTGAAACACAAATACAAATTCTTGGAGAAGTTGGGAGTTTTGAAGAAGGGTCACAGGACCTGAACGATTCACACTGCTGTCCCTCCCCAGATGTGGCCAGACCTGCTTTGTTTCTCCAGCAATTTCTGTCAAAGGTCCTCAAACGCCCTGTCAACATAGAGCGCCAGACACTGGGAAATGGAAAATAACGCAAGGTGAACAAATTCATTGGTTCTGAAACTACATAAGGCTGGAATCACCGACACTACACAACTGTCAGTCATGGTCAGGGAGAGACATAGAGGGAAACACATTCACATTAAACACAGAAGATGGCACGACTGGAAAGGAAAAGATTCAGATGAATATGTGGAAGGGTTTTGAGGGATGTGAAAAATTAGGGGTTTGACACCATGGATAGACCTTCAGAAGAATGAGAATATCTCAACTGAAGTGTTACCACATCAGAGGCTAGAATAGGTCACGGAGTGTAGTGGTGATAGGTGAATGGGTCTCAACGTGAATTTGGGGGACAGGCAGTAGAACTGTATTACAGATAATGTAGCTTAAAACTGGCTCTACATGTGGTTCTCTATACCACAGCAGCAGCAGGAGCAGAATTGTTTTCAAACGCAACATGTAATCTTTTGCTCGGAATCATCCCTCAGTCTACCATTATCATCGAACTGACGAGTTCAGTGACGAGTGTGGGTGAGCATTCCAGGATCAGAACCATGTGTACTTAAACATGATGACAACTCATTTAAGCTACAGCACTCAACTGCTTATATTCCAAACAGCAGGATTGACATCTGGTAGAGAGCTCGAAATGATTCAAAGACCAACAGTCCTGCCACATCCAGTCATAAATGGTGATAGAAGGTTAAACAACTCACTGGAGGAGGGCACTACAGAAATACCCCCATCTTAAGTAATGGAACAACTCTGTAGATCAGTGTAAAAGAGAAGGATGTCGTGTCCGCACCATCCTCAGCCAGAATTGTCATCTGGATGATTCAACTCACATTTGTGATGATGCTCACAAAATCACAGATTTCTGCCTATAATTAATCTGATTCACTGCAAGTGCCATGAAGAAACAGCTGAACACATCAGATACGACAAAGCCAATGGGCCCTGACACCATTCCTGCAATAGGACTGAAGAGTTGTGCTGCACAACAAGCCGTGTTCCTGGGGAAACTGTTGCATTCCAGCTCCAACTTTGACATCTCCCTAGCAATGTGGATAATTGCTCAGCTATGTCCCGTCCCCTAAGAGGAGAATTATTGCAATCAGATCAATTACCACTCCCTCAGTCCCATCAAGACAGTCAAATTGATGGGAATTCTTTTTGACAGAGCTGTCCACCAGCACAGAAATAACCTGCTCAATGTGGTTTCTGACAGGTCCTCAGTGGAGATGGTGCTGCTAAGGAAATGTCACTGGATTACTAATCAAAACCAGAATAATGTTCTGGCAGCTGGTGGAAGATAAAAAAACAATTAATAAAATATCGAGACGTAAAATCTGGTGGCAGTGGTTGTCCTTCCACAATGTACTTTCCGGAATTGGATCTCCTGTACTGACCTAGTCTGGCCGAAAAGTAACTCCAGACATGCAGACATGTGATGCACTCTTGAATGGTCTCTGAATCGGCCAAGCAAGACACTTAATTCTGTCAAACTCTTCTGAGGTCCCAAAGGATAAAACCAGACAGAACACCCAGCCCCAGCCTCGGTATTGGAAAAGGGAATGGGAAACACAGTCATGTTCACCTTGCAGAGACCTCCTCCCTAACATCTAAGAGCTTGTGACAACATATACAGTGCTTTCCCACAGACTGCTCAGAAACATTCGGAAAGGAATAGGCCATGCAACACATTGAGCCTTCCCCATTCTTGATCACAGCTGAAATATCCCTAATGCCCTTCTCCCACAAATTATACGCATCCTTAACGTGATTAACTATTGTAAAAGATATTAAGTATTAAATTCAGCAGTCCCTTCGATGCATCATTTTGTTCCCCCGTTCAATATAATGATGCCTGATCACCGATCCTCACACCATAGTCCTGCATTATCTGTATCCCTTTCGTGTCGAGAAATCCTTATTTATATTCAGTGCCTTCGCTTCGTCAGCCTTATGTGTGAGAGAATTCCCCAGGTTCACCAATCTCTGAGTGCAGACATTTATTCTCATCTCAATGCAGAGAGGCCTGTCTGTACCTAATACTGTGGCCCATTGTTTTAGACGTCCCAGCCAGGAGAATTATCATCTCTGCTTCCAATCTGTCTCACCCTGTCAGAGTTTTATGCATTTCACTGACATCTCCACTCATTTTCCTTAACGCCATGGAATACAGGCCCAGTCGCCCAAACTCTGCTCCCGCAACAAACCTGTCATCCCAGAGATCAGTCTGGTCGTCCTCCGCTGCTCTCCCTCAATGTCAGGTTTGTCCTTTATTAGGTAAGGAGACCAAAACTGTACAAAATGTTCGAGGTGAGAGCTTACCAAGGGCCTGTACAGCTGCAGTAAGACACCCTTACTCCTGGGCTCAAATCCCCTTGAAATGAAGGTCAACACACTATTTATGTTCTTAACCGATTTCTGTTCCTGAAATATTGCTTCAGGGACTCGTGTACCGGGAGATGCAGATCATTTTACAATGTTACAGCTCCCCAATTGGTGTTGTGTCTATGTACACTGGTCCGCATGCCAATGCCATTTCCAGTATTGACTTCTGGTTTCAGTAATCACTGCCTTGCATGGATCTCGGATGTCTGCGCAGAAGGAAACAAATAATGAAGTAGAAGTCCCTTTATAGATCAACACTTTTCAACCAAACCCTTTTCAAATGGCAGGCTGCTGTTCTCTTTTTCTAAAGAATTACACAACGTCACATATACACACATTTCTCTTCATCTGCTACATTTTTGTCCATTCATTCCATTTGTCTCAATCACCTTAGTTTTTTTTTAGTGTCGTCCTCATGGAACAATTCCAAACAGCCTGATCTCTAAGTCAGTGTTCACTACATAGTTAAAGACGACCAGCTCATTCACGCTCATGAAATCCATTTTCCCAGCATTTACATTTGCTTGGTTGAACACAGTTTAGATGCAACTTTAATCTGCAGTACCCACAAACTCGTCTATCTAATTTCATGTTTATAACATACCCAACATCTCTATTGCAGCTTGCACTTTGATATATAACTCCCATCAATGTGTGCTTCTTCTTTCTGCTTTTGAGCTCCACCTCAGCAGATTCTGTGGAATCTGATCCACCTGGGCTCCGGGGAGATTAATGGCAGATTCAGGTGAGACATTTGATGAGGCTTATGTTCACAGTGAGATCATCTCGTCACACCTTACCTGTTCTTCTCAAGTGCCATTGTAGCATTTTCACTAGATCTCCCGTTATGCCTGTGGAGTAGAGGACAATGATCTTTTAACAATTTCTCCAGACAGCTGACACTCCTCTAACCTGGATGGAACTCGTACAGCAGTCTGGTAAAATGTTGCTACTACTGTACAGTATCTTAGTGACAACACATCTGGAGTAGCGTGTACACGTTTAGTCTCCTCAATGAAGAAAGGATATTGTTGTATTGGAAGCAGCTCAGAGATGGTTCAATCAACAGATGACTACAGTGAACGTGTTAGGATGATCAGATTGACCCAATACCCACTGGAGTTTACACGTATGAAAGCGTATCTTATTTTTACATCGAAGACTGGAAGGAGTCAGCAACAGGCGCCAATTATACAGCAAATGGAGGAATCCATTTCATTTCTCGAGCCTGTTACAAAGGAATAGCAGGTTATTAAGGCCTTGCACCCTGTTACACCAGAATTGGACTAGACTATTCTGCCTCTGGAAACTGATATCCAGTTAGAGGAGGAGGTCAACCAGCCACTCAGGTCAATTACACTGGGTCAAGAGGAGGCCATGCAGCACTAGTAGCCTGTTATACAGCAACAGGGTCTGTCCATTCAACCTCCTCAAGTCAGTAACACAGGAACTGGAAGAGGTCCTACAGTGACTGGTGATTGCTACAATGGGATAACAGGAGGCCATTCAGCCCCATCGAGCCTGTTGCTCGGGAATTGGAGAAGGACGGAAACTTTATGAGACTTCTTATTGGAAAGCAGGAAGAAGTTCACCTCACGTGTCGGGTTTATGGGAACAGGAGACTAAATATTCCCTCTGTCCCATTTCAGGAATGCGGGAGAAGACCATTCATCAACTCCAGCCTGTTATGGAGGAATGTGAGAAGGCAATGTCAGCTCTGCAAACTATTACATAGCAACAGGAATACTGCATAAGCCCGCCAGCCTCTTCCGCATCAAGAGTAGGAAAACATTCAGGCCATCAAGACAATGGCGTAGGGACATGATATAGACACCAGTCCATTGATTTTGTACACAAGGAAGAGAGTTAGTCAAATCAGCCACCCATACCTCTTAAAGTGCAATGAGACTAGGTCATTTCAAGTCACGTGCGAATCATACAGGATTGGAGGGAACATAGATATAATAGAGAGGTCAGAATTTAAAATTATCACCTCCACGATGGAATAAAAAGTACTGAGAAAACTGTTGGAATTTGAGGAAGATTCTTAGAATCTATTATTCAGGAATTGATGGCAGGACATTTGTAAATTCAAACTACAATCCATCAGAGTCAACATGATTTTACGAAGGATAATTCGTGTTTCAATTATTTGTTCGAGTTTGTTAAAGATGTGACAAGCCAGCTGGATAATGGGAATGCTGGAGATGTAGTATTTGGACTTCCAAAAGGCATTGAATAAAGTGTGCACAAAAGATTAATCTGCAGAATAAGATCACATGTGATTAGAAGTAACTGATTAGTTGGAGACCGGATTGGTGAAACAAAAAATGCATTGAGATGGAATAAATGGGTCATATTCAGTTAGGTCAGGGAGCATCCAAGGAGCAGGAGAATCGAGGTTTCGGACATGAGCCCTTCTTCAGGAATGAGGAAAGTGTGCCAAGCAGGCTAAGATAAAGGGTCGGGAGGATGGACTTGGGGAGGGGCGTTTGAAATGCGATAGGTGGAAGGAGGTCAAGGTGAGGGTGATAGGCCGGAGTGGGGGTGGGGGCGGAGAGGTCAGGAAGAAGATTGCATGTTAGGAAGGCGGTGCTGAGTTCGAGGGATTTGACTGAGACAAGGTGGGGGGAGAGGAAATGAGGAAACTGGAGAAATCTGAGTTCATCCCTTGTGGTTGGAGGGTTCCGAGGCGGAAGATGGGGCGCTCTTCCTCCAACCGTCGTGTTGCTATGGTCTGGTGATGGAGGAGTCCAAGGACTGCATGTCCTTGGTGGAGTGGGAGGGGGAGTTGAAGTGTTGAGCCACGGGATGGTTGGGTTGAACCAGACACACTCATTCCGTTATTTCAGAGCGTCCCCTCTCTGAAGCCTTTGCTCCGTTTGTTGTTCATGTTACAGACACAGATGTTCTAACTGCAGTCGCCAGGCTCCATCCAGTGTTGGTCACCAAATCCTCAGGTCTCCCTGAATGTCTGAGGCAACTCACAGCCGAACCTGCAGCAAACCAATCCCAGCCTCTCCACTAACTTTTCAATGACAGGGGTCGGTCAGAAGCCCCTCGGTTACAAGTGTCATGGACCAGACTAGACCCCTCAAAATATTTTAAGACTTCAGCCTAGACCCCAACTTTTCCTTATTTTACACTAGATGTGAAGTATGTGTTCCAGATGTTGGGACTGGTCAAACCACAGAAAGTTAAGCAAAATGTCATCCATTCAAACGCAGTAGTTAAAACACAATCAAAGCGAAGAACAATTTGGGATAGCTTCTCTATTGGAAGACTTATGTAAACAATAGACACAGTGCCTTTTACTAATTAACTGTGCGAATACAGGAACATCCCATAAACGCACCCCTTAGCAAAAAGGGAAATTCAAACACAGAATCTTACATGCAGTTCTCCAATCCAGGAGGAAGCAACTTCAAGAGAGTTTTCAGAGAAAATCGCAGCTGGGATTCATATATTGAAGTTTCCAACCCACCTGGGACCCCGAGCAGCTTCTGAATGCTGCAGCTAAAAACAAAATGAGAAAACCTGGTCGGTCTGCGAGAGCTGGTCACTGCCCTTCCATTGTTACCATCGTTTTAATAAAACGTAAATGGCTCCTCAGTTATTTACTTAAGCCGTTTTCAGGAGAGAGGTCGCATCTCAGCTTTTAAGACTCCCCTTTACAAAAAAACAAGAGGAAATAACCTTATTGAAGTAACAGTATCGTCAAATTTCCCCCTTTGAAAAAAATAAACCAACAATATACAACAGTAGCTTCGTTTTAAATTCCTTATTCTTACTCTATTCGTAGACTACAATGCATATATATTACATTGACATGTAGCATGAAAGCATTCACAACTCCATTATATTTCAGTCAGTTTACTCCTGCCACAGAATACCTCTGTCTTTCTTCATCCAAGTACGGTTAGCAGCAAGAACGGTTTCTCGTCCTGTCACCTGCATAACTTCCAAATTAAATGGCAACAATATTAAATGCTATGTGAACAGACCGTAAGTATTATCTCTAAATTTCTCCAAAAATGTGAAGGCGTTATGATCAGTATATAGATTTGTCTCAGACACGTTTTCGGCAACTTAAATGCTGAAATATTGTAACATCAAAACTAAGCTCAAGGCCTCCTTCCAAAGTGTGAAATATTTCTGTTGATGGTTTCAGTGGGCTCTCCAACCACACGCTACATAATGGAGAACCTCGCATCTTTCTAATAGTCCTTCTGAATGACATATCTCCTCATGGCTCAGCATAAAACATTTACACACTTCTGTACCACTTAATGCTGTAACATCTCTACCTGCTACTCATGGCGTATGCCAGTAAGCCTTACTCTCGCAGGTATATATTTTAAGAAGATCTCGCACAATCTTCTACATCCCACACAGAAGCCCAACTTTGATTTATGGGCCAACTCTTAATCATCAGCCATTTCAGCTTCTAAGTTTGCCATTTTAACTCTCTGCTCTTCCACACGGGTTATCAAGACTGCAGGAAGTGATTTTTGTAACTCGTCCTAACTAAGAGTGCCATAGTTTTGCCCTGCTTTTAATACCCTTATCCACCTTTCAAAATGACTTTGTTTGATTCTTTCAAACTCAATGTACGTTTAACCAGCGACGGTTTTTTTGATTCCTTAAACGCTGTCTGTCGGCATCTGGCACAAGCACGTATCCATTTCAGATGGTTTCTTCACCTCCTCATACTCCCCAGATACCTCCTCTGATAGGGATGCAAATTCCTCACTCCATATATCTACCAGCTTTGTTTGGATCAACTAAATCCACGCAGTCACTGGTCAGTGCATTCGTTTAGCCATTTTCTCAAATAAAATTAAATAGGCTTCTACATTCTTCTCATCAAATGTCGATAATGCTTGGAAGTATTTAAGCAGATCCCCATCAGACGTTAGGCTCCTATAGGGTTGCTCATCATCACTATTCTCCTCATTCAGCTTACCGTCTACCTTCATCTCCACCTTCGAAGTCGACTGTCCTGTTTAACTGCTAACTTTTGAAGTTGAAATTCTCTTCCTGTTTTTCTTCTTCCTCTGCATTTCTTTTAATTCTACTTTTAATCTTATTTCAAACTGTTTCGATTCATTTTCATATTCAAGCTGCCTCATCGGCAATTGAATTCTGGCCGTTTCCAAAGATTCGGATGGTGTTTCCACCAAAATTATATGTCATCTAAAGCTGGAATTATGTCTGCTTTTCTCAAAAACCCAACTCCAGCTTCTCTGACAATTCTAACAGCTTTGGCTAGCTCACCTGTTGTAAAGTCTCCAACTTCACTTCTTCCACACCCAGAGAAGCCCTAGAGACAGAAATATCCATTACTTCAAAAAGACACTATTAACTACCAGACGCCCCCTTTGAGTCCAACAATCTCCTTGTGCACAGTCTCCCCATGCCCTTGTGGGTTTCCTCTTGGTGCTCCGTTTTCCTCTCACAGCCCAAAGATGTGAAGATTAGCTGAATTGGTGATGACAATTTGCCTGCACTATACAGGGATGTGTAAATTAGTTATTCTAGTCAAGGTTGAATATGGAAAAATAGGGTAGAGGAATGGGTCTGGGTGGTTTCCTCTTTGAAGGGTTGGCGTGGACTTGTAGGGCCAAATGGCCTGTTTCCAAACTGTAGGGATTCTAATCCTGAACCCCGTTTGAAATAGTCGACTTCGAACAGGACAAGAGTCCCCAGTTTGCTATGGACCAGACCAGACCGCCTTCCAATATTTTAAGGTGGTAGCCTGGACGCCAACCTTGTCTTGCAGTAAAGGGAGATGTGACGTGGGTGTTCCAAATGTGATGCGGCTGGTCAAACCACCCAACTTTAAGCAAAACACAATTTATTTAAACACTCTAGTAAAACCACATACGAAAGAAGAGGAATTCAGAATAACAACTACTGGAAACCTTTACAGAATAATAAATGCAGTACCTTCCACTAAATAACTGTTCCAATGAATTCCACAAACTCATCCCTTGGCAAAAAGACAGAACCAAGGCCAATCAGTCTTGCATGCAGTTCTCCAATCCAGGTTCAAGAGAGATTTCAGGGAGAATACCAGGAAGAGGTCATTTACTGAATGGTCCAACCCTTCGCCTCCTAAATTATTTTGCAGTAGGCAGTTCTGCCTTTAAGAACTCTTTTTAAAGAAAAGGAGACAATAACATTTTTTTTAAAAATGACAGCATTGTCAGAGATGTTAGATACCTGCTCTTTTACAATAATACTCAAGGGGCGTCCTCGTGTTACTGACTACATGATCAGCTCAGAGGGACAAACACTGACGTCAGACGTTAAGAGGATAGGCACAGACCAAGTTTCAAAAACGTGAGTCAAATCTGCTGACATCCCTATCCAATATGGACCACCACATTGAACACACTGAGAAGTGAACAACAGTCCAAGACATACCATTTCGCTGCTTGTGAGGTTCACAATGCCAGCACTCGATACACTAGGGAGCCACAAACCAAGACGAGGGAAAGATACAGTGGGACAGAGAAATTCACATTAAAGAGAGAAACAGACAATTAATTAACTGAGAACATGCTAGGGAAATATGGAGAAAAAGACTGTGTAGCGGGACGAACGGGAGAATTGACCCCTTAGAGAGCAACATTACAGGAATGAGAACATTGATTAAAGGTATTTTCAGATCAGACCAACATGGAGAGCTGTGCAGACTGTGCTAGTGCATTGCTCAGTAACCTGGATTATCTGCTCAGCAAGAGGAGTATTGCTAACCTTTACTATTACATGGGAACGATACACACATCAAATACACATAGCAGTGGAAGGTTTCTATCTCCATTGGACCAGTGTAAGGTGTGTGTGTGTGTGTGTGTGTGTGTGTGTGTGTGTGTGTGTGTGTGTGTGTGTGTGTGTGTGTGTGTGTGTGTGTGTGTGTGTGTGTGTGTGTGTGTGTGTGTGTGTGTGTGTGTGTGTGTGTGTATATGTTGTGTGTGTGTGTGTGTGTGTGTGTGTGTGTGTGTGTATGTTGTGTGTGATCTGGGAGCGTGCATTTGGGGAAGTTGAATGTGAAAATCAATGCTTGAGAGAAAATGCATTTGAAGGAAACCAGGTTAAATATGAACTACTGGCAGGGATTTGGACAATCGACACAGGGAGACTGAGGGAAGTTTCATGGACAGGTGAGTTAAAGTGCTTAAGAATATTAAAATAAAGGCATTGCTAGACACAATAGCGATATAGCACAGCGTGCACAGGAATATCTGATGAACGGGAGTTTGGCATGAGTTCGAATCAGATTTGTTTCTGCAAGTTTCAACCCGAGAGTGTCAGCAGCAGATTGTTATCATCGTTCTGTCTGTATTTCACAGCTCAAGGTTCAAACAGCAGATGAGTTAAACCGATGAAGTAAAGTCTGGAAGGGTGAGTAGTTAAAGGTAGTAATGGTCAGGGCATGGTGTCAGGAATCAGCTCATGGCCAAAGGGATCACCAGTATTGTGATTCGTCAGTTTTAACCACCACCTGGAAGTTCGCCTCCAAGCCACTCACCACCCTGACTTGGAAATATACCGATATTCCTTCAGAGTCGTTGGGTCAAAATCCTGGAATTCCCTCCCAATCGGCATTATGAAACCGATAGCAAGTGTACTGCAGTGATTCAAGAAGGCAGCGCACCACCACCTTTTCAAGGCCCCGTAGGGATTGGTTTACAAAGCTGGCCAGCCAGCAATGTCCAAGTCCCACAAATGAATGAAAAATAAAATGGCCAGGGATGAGATGGAATCCCAGGAAGGAAAAGAAGTTTGTAAACATAATAGAGGACAATGACATCCACGCTCCCAATATTTAAATAACAAGGACAGGGAGACAAAGGTTCACATCTGAAACTGAGTGGGTCAACATAGAGACACATGAGTAACACTGCCGGAAGGAAGGAGGGAGACAGTAATTGAACAAGTTCACTGATGCAGTTAGTCGTGATCTGCAGAGTGAATATCTGGATTCCGAGTCTCAACATGAACAGTAATAGTGGCATGAAGTGAAGACTATATGAAAGAACCGTAATGCAATCACAACTAGTTTATAGAGAAAAAAATATCTGGACGGTGTGACTTACCAGGAACACCAACGATAGACAGGAGAGGATAATAAAAATATTGAATAATGCGAAGAGAAATATTGATCCGTGAATATAATGGCAACCAACCATAATATGTAGAAAGAAGCCAAACATAATAGGTTAAACCCCTGCCCATTGTTGTAACATTCCAGTTCAATGTTCTCAGATTGTGATCCATTGTTTGAACATTCCAGTCTAATGTTCTCAGATTCTGATTCATTGTTGGAACATTCCAGTATAACGTTCTCAGATGCTTAAACATTGTTGTGACATTCAAGTCTAATGTTCTCAGATAATGATCTCTCCTCCCCCTCTCTCTGGAGCTGCTGATCCCTGTTGTGCTGTCGGTGATGCTCCCACTCATACTATGGCATTACACATTGAATGGAGCCCATTTATCACTCGATGATGGAAAACTTCCACCGGGATAATTAAAATCTATGGAGACTGAGATTAATCACAGTCACTGAACACACAGGTTCAGTTAACCCTTTCCTTACATCACATTTCAAATCATAATAAAATTTAATTCGTCTGGATGGAATGGATGAGGGTTACTGCCAGATGGACCATAAATATTTCAAAGTTTGTGAGAAGATTTGTAGCTCTGGTGCTTGTTGCTGTGGTTCTGTTCGCCGAGCTGGAAGTTTTTGTTGCAAACATTTCGTCCCTTGTCTCGGTGACATCCTCAGTGCTTGGGAGCCTCCTGTGAAGCGCTTCTGTGGTGTTTCCTCCGGCATTTATAGTGGCTTGTCCCTGCCGCTTCCGGTTGTCAGTTTCAGCTGTCCACTGTAGTGGCCGGTATATTGGGTCCAGGTCTATGTGTTTGTTGTTGTTGTCACATCAACTAGCCACGAAACGACACGACCAGCTATCCCTAGTAGTCACACACTCAGATGACAAGCAACATGAATTTGACTGGGACAACACTACCATTATCGGGCAAGCGAAACAAAGAACAGCCAGGGAATTCCTAGAAGCGTGGCACTCATCCACAAACTCCATCAACAAACACATAGACCTAGACCCAATATACCGGCCACTACAGCGGACAGCTGAAACTGACAACCGGAAGCGGCAGGGACAGGCCACTATATATGCCGGAGTAAACACCACAGAAGCGCTTCACAGGAGGCTCCCAAGCACTGAGGATGTCACCTAGACAAGGGACGAAACGTTTGTAACAAAAACGTCCAGCTCGGCGAATAGAACCACAGCATAAATATTTCAAATTTCAAAAACGTTTTTATTGTATGTGGGAGTATTTCCAGAGCACCGCAGGGCTGTATATGTCCAACTCTGTTTATAGAGACAGAGATAAAATAAAAGACCAGCTACATAAGATGTCTAGTGAGAAAATTTCAGGATACATTAACTCAACGGAGAAAGTGAGAATTGCAGATGCTGAAGATCAGAGTCGAAAATGTGGTGTGGGAAAATCACAGCACATCAGGCAGCATCTGAGGAGCATCGACAAATATTGTGTAAGCCCTTCATCCGAATAAGGCTTGTGGCCCAAGGGTAATGAGAGATAAATGGGAAGGCGATGCGGTTGGGGGAAGGTAGCTGAAAATGTGATAGGTGGGGTTGGAGTTGGTATGGCAGAGAGGAGGGTGGAGCGGATAGATGGGAATGAAGATGGACAGGTATGACAGGTCATGGGGTGGCGCTGAGTTGGAAGTTTGGATCTGGGATAACGTGTGGGGAAGGAATATGAGGGAATTGGTGAAATCCACACTTATCCCATGTGGCTGCAGGGTCCCAAGGCAGAAGATGACTCTTTCTTCCTCCAGGCATCGGGTAGTTAAGGTTTGGCAGTGGAGGAGGCCCAGGACCTGAATGTCCATGGCGAGTGGGAAGGGGATTCAAAGTGTTCAGCCATGGGGTGACGGGATCAGTTGGTGGGCTGTCCCAGCGATGTTCTCTGATGTGTTTCACGCGTTGGCATCCTGTCTTCCCAATGTAGTGGAGAGAACATTGGGAGCAAGGGATGCTGTAGTTGACTTGTGTAAGTGCAGGCAAAACTCTGGGGGGTGCGGAAGGATCATTTGGGGTCTCGGACGGAGGTGAGGGGGAGGTGAGGGTCCAGGTTTGTCAATTCTTGCGGTGGAAGGGGAAGGTGACAGGAGTGAAGTGTGGGTTGGTAGGTGGCATGGACCTGACAAGGGAGTCGCAGTGGGCATGTCCTTTACACAATGCAAATAAGGATGGGGAGGGCATATATCCCTGGTGGTGGAGTCTGTTTGTAGGTGGCGCAAATGGGAGAGGATAATGCGTTGTATCTGGTGGTTTGGTGGGGTGGAAGGTAAGGAAAAGGAGTGTTCTTTCTCTCTTGCATTTGGAGTGGTGGGATTCTAATGTGGAGGTGCAGGAAGTGGATGAGATGCTCTGGATGGCATCGTTGACCACTTGGGAGGGGAAATTGCGGTCTTTAAGGAAGTCCACCTGAGATATACACAGGGTTCAGAGTGTGGTGCTGGAAAATCACAGCAGGATTCCTGAAGGGCTTTTGCCCGAAACAGCGATTCTCCTGCTCCTCAGATGCTGCCTGACCTGCTGTGCTTTTCCAGCACCACACTCTTGACTCTAATCTCCAGCATCTGCAATACTCACTTTTGCCTACACACTAGATTGAACCACTTCTGTAATAGTGCCATTCATTCAATCCCAAGGGAAAGTAACCTTGCCATTAACTTCATCTTCACTCCTCATGATTTTATGACCACTGGAATGCTACCTCTTAACTTCCTATACCTAAATGGAAAATGTCCCAGTCTATATATCCTCTCCTAAAACTCAAACACTCCATTTCTGGCCACAAGCTGGTAATTCTCTTGTGAACCCTCACCAGCTTAATAGTATTCTTCCTCTAATAGGGAGAACATAACTGGACACAGTACACAAGAAGAGGCCTCGCGAATGCCTAGTTACAACCTCAATATAAAGTTCCAACTCTGACATTCAAACGTCTGAGTGATGGAGGCAAACATGTTCAACATCTTCTTAACCAGCCTATCTATATGTGATGGAAACTTCAATCAGTTATATACCTGTTCTACTATGTTACCCAGGATCTACTTTTAGTGGTGCAAGTCTTACCGTTGTTTAGATGACCACAATCATTACGTTGCATTAATCCATCTGACACTCTTCAGCCCATTTGATCCAGCTGATCGAGACTGCATTGCAATCTTGATTACTTCTGTACACCATACCACCAATCATGGTGTGATCTGTCGACTTACCAACCATGCTATCTGCATCCACATCAAAATCATTGATATAAATGACAAACAAAAGTGAACCCAGTACTGATCCGTATGGAATGCTGCTGATCACAGACCTCGAGTCTGAGAAACCCTGCTCCTTCACGCACCTGCCATGGAGCTATTTTAATTCAGTTGGTAGCTCATCCTGAATCCCATGTGATCTAACTTTTCTAATTGGTGTACCACGTGGAATGTTGTCAAAGGCTTCACTGAGGTCGAAATAGACAACGTCTACCACTCTGACTCGTCAAATTGCTTGGTTATTTCCTCCAAAAACTCAATGAAGTTGGTGCGACATGATTTCCCTCGTCAAAACATTGATGAGCATCCCTTACCATTCCTTGCCTCTTCATATGGGCGGCACGGTGGCACAGTGGCACAGTGGTTAGCGCTGCTGCCTCACAGCGCCAGAGACCTGGGTTCAATTCCCGCCTCAGGCGACTGACTGTGTGGAGTTTGCACGTTCTCCCCGTGTCTGCGTGGGTTTCCTCCGGGTGCTCCGGTTTCCTCCCACAGTCCAAAGATGTGCAGGTCAGGTGAATTGGCCATGCTCAATTGCCCGTAGTGTTAGGTAAGGGGTAAATGTAGGGGTATGATGGGTTGCGCTTCGGCGGGTCGGTATGGACTTGTTGGGCCGAAGGGCCTGTTTCCACACTGTAAGTAATCTAATATAATCTAATATACATGTAAATCCTAAATTTCAGAGTCATTTCCAACAACTTACCCACCACCGCGTCAGATTCACACTTGCATAGTTCTCAAGCTTCTCCTTATATCCTTCTTTTAAAAAGGCACAGCATTAATCACTCTCCAGTCATTAGGAACCTCGCCCGTATTTATAGTTGACAGAAATATTTCTGCAAGGAACCCGACAATTTCCTCCCTAACGTCATTCCCTAAGTCCTGGGATATATCAAATCAGGTCCCGGAGGTATATTGAAATTTATATTTTCTGAAACGTCTATGCAGGTAACTAGAGAAAGGGTTGGTCCACTAAAGGATAAGGAAGGAAGGCTGTGTGTGAAACCTGAGAAAGTGGGTGAGATTCTGAATGAGTACTTTGCATCAGTGTCCACTGAGGAGAGGAACATGATGAATGTTGAGATTAGAGATAGACGTTTGATTACTCTGGATCACGTTGACATAAGTAGGGAAGATGTGTTGGGTAGACTAGGGGTTATCAAGGTGGACAAATCCCCAGGACCGGATGGGATCCATTTCAGCTTGCTGAGGGAGGTGGGATAGGAAATAGCTGGGGCCCTGACTGATATCTTTGTGGAATCCTTAAATACAGGTGAGGTGCCAAAGGTCTGGAGAGTTGCTCATGTTGTCCCCCACGACAAGAAGGTTAGTAATGCTCTTCTGGATAACTGCAGACCAGTGAGACTGACATCGGTGGTGGGAAAGTTGCTGGAGAAGGCACTGCAGGATAAAATCTATTTATATTTGTAAAAGAATGGGCTTATCAGTGATAGGCAACAAGGTTTTGTGCGGGGGAGATCGTGCCTTACCAACCTAATAGAGTTCTTTGCGGAAGTGACCAAGTTGATAGATGAAGGAACAGCTGTTGATGGACTTTATTAAGGCGTTTGATAAGGTTCCCAATGGTAAACTAATGGAGAAAGTGAAGTCACATGGTGTGCAGGGTGTCCTAGCTCGGTGGATAAAGAACTGGTTGAGTAACAGGAGACAGAGAGCGGTAGGAAGGGAGTATCTCGAAATGGAGAAAGGTGACCAGTGGTGTTCCAGCAGGATCAGTGCTGGGGCCACTGTTGTTTGTGATATACATGAATGATCTGGAAGGGAGCACGACTGGTATGATCAGCAAGTTTGCAGATGACACAAAGATTGGTGGAGTAGCAGAAAGCATAAGGTTCTGTCAAAGATTATAGGAGGATATAGATAAACTGAAGAGTTGGGCAGAGAGGTGGCAAATGGAGTTCAATTCAGGCAAATGTGAGGTGATACATTTTGGGAAGTCTATTTCTAGAGCGCATTAAACAGTAAACGGAAGAGCCTTGGGAAAAGTTGATGAGTAGGGAGATTTGGGATTTCAGGTCCACTGTACCCTAAAGGTTGCCGCATAGGTGGACAGAGTGTTCAAGAAGGCACTACTCCTTCACGGGACGGGGTATTGAGTATAATAGCTGGCAGATCATATTAAAATTATATAAGACCCTGTTTCATCCACGTTTAGAATACTGTGTACAGTTCTGGTCAAAAGGATGTGGACGCTTTGGAGAAGGTGCCGAGAAGGTTTACCTTGCCTGGTATGGAAGGTGCTAGCTATGAAGAGAGTTGGAATAGATTAGATTGTTTTCATTAGAGAAAAGGAGATTCAGTGGGGACCTTATTGAGATCTACTAAATCATGAAGCATATAGACAGTGTAGATAGAGATCAGCTTTTTCCCAGGGTGAAGGATTCAATAGCGAGAGGTCACGCTTTCAAGGTGAGAGGTGAAACGCTTAAGGGGGATACACGCGGCAAGTACTTTATGCAGAAGGTGGTAGGTGCCTGGAATGCGTTGCCAGCAAAGATAGTCGAGGCAGGTACTGTAGATTCATTTAAGATGCGTCTGGAAAGACGCATGAGTAGATGGGGAGCAAAGGGATACATATGATTAGGAATTGGGTGACAGCTTTAGACAGTAGATTTGGATCGGCTCAGGCTTGGATGACTGAAGTGCCTTTTCCTGAACTTGAGATTTTCTTTCTTCTTTGTCCAACACTTTCTCTTTTGTAATGTGAGCTGTCTTCAAAACATCGTTATCTATTTCCCTGAGCTCTGTAACTACAATTTATTTCACCACAGAAAAACACGGATGAGACCTATTCATTCAATATCTCTCCCATCTCATGATCCTCAATACAAAGACAACCACATTGATATTTAGGGGGCCCTATTCTCTCTCTCTAGATGTTCTATTCCTTTACATTTACTTGCTGAATCTAATTGGATTATTCACAACAGTAACTGCCACGGCTATCTTATATAATCTATTTCCAATCCTGACATCGCTTCTAAACGTGTGCCTACAATTTTTATGTTGTTGAAAACTTCGTTTGAACCCAGTTGTTTATATCGAATATATGATACAATTCCTACATGTGGGAATAGGCCATTTGGCCCAACAAGTCCACACAGAACCTCTAAAGAGCATCTCACCCAGACTCACCATCCCACCCCATCCTATAAATCTGCATTTCTCATGACTAATCTGTCCGTCCCTGTACACCAGCTGGTATGAGACAAACAACAACTTCAAATTCGGCCAATGAGTTTAAATTACGCCTCAAAATTCCAAATATCAATCGAGTTTCACTTCGATATTTCGATAATATTAAAACCAATGAAACAATCTCACGGTTTGGAGGTATAAATATCAGATATTTTGAACAGATAGCCAGAGCAGAGAACGGCCAAGCCAAAACAAGTACAGAATGACAGCAAAACAGCTTTCTGAGAAGTACCTGGCTATACGTTTGTGCAGCAGAACATCGAGGCGAACCTGGAGAAAGAATCTGCAGAGGAAAATCGACAGAGGACACAAAACTGACTGCTTCTGAAACTTTTTTTTGTAAATTGTACTCGGAATTTTTATCAGGCTCGTGCAGAGAATGGGAGGCAAAAGATGGGTTACGAGTGGGGAGTTGTAAATAGTCATTAGTTAATATTATCTGTTGAACTTAAGGAATAAAGTTGTTAATTTTTAATTTAAATAGTGACGTTTGGAATAGTTCTTTGCCTCAAGAATTTTAACAGATTACAGCACAGGGTGAATTTTTCCTATGTTGCTGGTTTAAATTAGCAGAGGGGATTCCCCCGTGTCATAACACTACGTCAACGGCTGAATGGACACGGCACAACAATCACTCACCAGGAGTATTCCCTCCCAGTTGGAGAACACTTCAGCCTTCTAGAACTTTCAGCCTCGGACCTTCAGGTGGCCATCCTCCAAGGCGGACTTCTGGACAGGCAACAACGCAAAGTGGCCAAGAAGAGGTTGATAGCTAAGTTCGGTACTTATGGGGATGGCCTCAATAGGGACCTTGGGTTCATGTCGCACTACAGTTGATCCCATTACATTACAATCCCTCTCTCTCTCTCTCCCTCACCACCACACAGAGACTCTTACATATTCGCACATTCACACAGACCCTCTCTCATGTGGATGCTCTCTCTCACACACACATACATCCCCATACTCGCACCCATGCATGTAGTCTCTCACAGGGTTATACCCCATCACACTCACATGCACTTTGCCAAGCTTGCACACACGCAACACACTCTCCTCACATTGACTCACGTGCACACACTTAAATGCACTGTCTCTCTCCGTCTCTCTCTTTCTCTCTCTCCTGCACATGCACACACATATAAGTCGATAGGGGAATTTGTATTTGCACAATTATATTTGCAGATGCATTCCATTTTTCTTTAAAAATGCGCAACCTTCGGCAGTTAATCCATTTAATATTTTGAAAATTTCTCTTTGGAAATAGAACCAGTCTGAATCAAGATTGTGATGCAGACATGCCCTAACCTCACGGCTTTAATGCATTGTCTGAGCTGAGATGTCCTTTCTTTGTAAAACCTTAAGATTTCCTGAGAATGTGACTTTAAAGTAATTCTGGAATTTACATTTTCATGAATCAAAACCTTAATCCATTCTAAAAGATGAAAGACTTAATAACAATCTGGGTTTGTTAAATGCATCATTTCAGTTACATGACACTAATCATTCGCTATAAATTCTATGTCTTATGGTCTTGCTCCATAGCTACCTGACGAAGGAGCAGCGCTTCAAAACTCAGTGCTTCCAAATAAACCTGTTGGACTATAACCTCGTGTTGTATGATTTTATTTAACACTGTCCACCCCAATCCAACACCTGCTCCTCTACCTGTGGTCAACAGTGTGAATATAAGTACGCAAAGTTTACAAATGGCCACTTACAGCAGTTGGCCTCTTCCTAAGACAGGCTCCAATGGGATGTAGGAAAGAGAAAGTTTTCTCAGATTTTAATGCAGTTTGGATCTCGACTAAAGATCATTCTCTTGGGTCAAAGTCTGCTTCTGCACAGATTGTGCTTCGTATTCTGACCTGCAATGTTACACCATTTTTTTCTGACTTGTCACCGATTCCACACTCGCCCTGGATTTTTAGTTACAATGAATGTAATTTACTCCATCAGAGTCTTCTCTGATCCCCTTCGTACAACGGCACTCACTCTCACACTGGTCTTTAAACTTGGGTAACAGTTTGATGATGTTTCAGACTGAGCCAATAGCCTGCATCAACATTGACTGACTGTCGGACTTGTGACTTGAACTCCAGACTCATCTGATTGTATTTTCATTCTTTGTCTCACTCTGTGTTCGAAGTTCGTGGGTTCAGGTCGTCTTCCAGGAGTTACACATAACAATCTAAAACTTCAGTATATTATCGAGCGAGTGCTGTAGTGCGAGAGGAGCTGTCTGCTCGCGAACAGAAACATTCGAAGGAAATAGTTTCAGTATCAGAACTGGTTAGATATTATGCGCATGAAATCAAGATTGAATTGCACACCTGACAGTGAAAACTGTCCCTCTCGCAGAATCATCATCGAATACAATATTAACATAGTCCAATAAAAAGGAAAGAAAGTGGGAAATCGGTAATCATTCATTCTCCCATTCACAACGAGAACACCGCACACACAGTAACTAGATGAAATCTCAGCTTCACCTTGAATTCTTTTGCATTTAATGCACAGTGCAGCGCTTGTTACATTTAATGTCCATAAACTCTCTTTTCAAATAAACAGTTCAGTTGATAGTACACACAATTCCTAGTCCCGACATTACATTAACCAGATGTCCCAATGCAGTATAGATTGAGAAATAAAACCAAGATCATTTGAAAAGGATCATTTGCTCTACACTGTTGTTTCGAGGGACTGTATGCATCTGTTGCCCAAAGTTTCCTGTCATGAATAAGAAGGAGAGATAAGAGGATCCATGATGGGAAGTGTTAACTCGAATCCCTGATCAGCAGCACAAAACCTTTGCAACTAAAAACACATTAAAACATCACATGGACAAATGTATGTTAAAAACTGCAGAGCAATCCCTACCATTTTCATATTTTACTCATTTGAAATCTGTTGATGCAAGTCAGTCAATCTGATGGAAATGATAGGAAGAAATTCAAGCATCAACTAATTTCTAATTATTATTCATTATTTCATGAGCTGATGGAATTCATTCATTCCACAGAATAGCTCCCCACTTCTCAGAAATAACTTTTGAATTTTTTTACGGATATCAAAACATTTTAAAAATAGACTCGCGATAAAATCTCAGCACTGCAAATCTCAAATTTATAGATCTTCGAGATTTAGTTGTATGGTTTCACACTGGTGACAGTTGAGATAATAATCCAATCCTTTCTATTTTCAGCATTCAATTAAACAAATGTTGAAATCTGTCAAAACTCTAACCTCCAGGTGGAGATAGTCAAGGAGAAGTCATACCACTGACATACCAGGAACAGTAAAACAGTGAAAACGTTGTGTCTAAGTTTGAGGTAGAATACAAATGTAAGCCTGGCTTTTCTTCTCTACTCCACACTGTCTCCTCCAGCCTCACCTAAAGCAATACAGCCGAGGAAATAATGGACTTTGTCTCAAGGATTAAGAGTCGGTTTAGGATGTTTCTGTTCTGTCCATCTCTTCCCCTATCCAGCACCTCTCCTACACAAGACAATCCTCCCCTGCTGTTCCTGCTCTGGCCCTGAACTCTAGGCTCTTTCCCATCTCCTGCTTTGCTCTCTCAGAGCTCAATGTGTCCCTAAGACCTATCTTCCGCTCCCACAGCCCAGTGGCACCAACATATCAACCAGCAAAATACTCAGCTCCGGAAATAAAATCCTGCCCGTGCTGGAAATCTGCAATAGAAACTGTTGAAAACACTCCATGTTCCTGGAAATAGCTGCTGAAAGACAATCTGAGATCAAGTTTCCGTGAATGTTAATGTTCACACTGTTTCCATATCCACAAATGTTGCTTGACATGCTCAGTGTTTCCGGGATTTTATGTCATTATTCCTTTGTTCACTGATAGTCCTAGACGGTCCATCTTATCCAGTGTTGGTCTCTGCTTAAACATCTCAAAACAAAAATCCCTTATCCAATGCACCTCATCTGCAATTGCTTTTTTGCACCCAAACATCTTTAAAGTGTTATAGACTTCCAAACCCACAACAACACTTTCCCATCATTCCATGCCACAAGGTTTCCAGTCAACCCACTGCACTGAAACAATGCTGGTCAAAGGCACAAAGGAGATGATGTGTCACAGTGACTGTGTTAAAGTCTCCATCCATACATCCTTCAATACATACCATACTCTTGCAATGTCTGTCCTTCAATTTCCAGCGTCTGGGCCTCTCCTTGCAATCAAATCATAGTTACAGAATTGCCTCTAATGGATTATCTTCTCATTTCCCCATCGTCATTTCTTCTGTTCTCCAAGAATCCGTCCCTCATTTTTCCTAACACGCAGGTCTTTCAATTCAACTCTACCTCAATGATATTAATGCCACTGACTATCCCACAGATAATGAGGTATGTGTGCCCATGTGCAGGAAGCCCTGGGCAACATTCAGCTTGGGCGGATATGTTCAAGTTATACTTTATACCAGACAAGTACCTGGCAATGACCATATCTCATCAGAAAGAATCTGGCTATCTTAATTTGGCATTTAATGACATCATTATTTTAGAATAGAACACATCTTCATAAGCACCCTGAGTTATCATTAACCAGAGACTAAACAGGCCCAACTAAAAAGTACTCTGGACGTCGACTTAAATTATGAAAATGTTACACTGAATAACTCACTTTCTGACTACCCAAAGCCTGTTTACCGTCGACAAGGCATAAATCAGGAGTATGACGGAATACTCCCCATTTGCCTGAATGAATGAAGCTCCAACAACACTCAAGCACTTTGATACCATTCAATATATTGGCACCACATCCACTAGCTTCAGCATTCAGTGTCTCCGCCAACATTGCACAGTAGCAGCAGTGTATACCATCAACGTTGTTCATTGTAGTAAGTTACCAAACCTCGTTTGATATTACTTCCAAATGCATGACCCGCTCAATCTGTTAAGACAAGGATAGTACACATATGGGAACACCACCTTCTGCCAGTCCCCCTGTGACTCTCATATAACCTAAACTGGAATTGTATTACCCTGATTTTTCCAGTGATCACAAATTAATCAAAGGTTTCACAAAGGAGATTCCTCTTATATGGCTTTAGTTACTTCGAGACTTGAATAATTCAAAGTCAAAAGTTACACAACACCAGGTTATCGTCGAAAATGTGTGTTTGAAATCACAACTCTTCGGATCACATTCCTTTCACCCGACAAAGGGGTTATGTTCCGAAAGCTTCAAATAAACCTGGTGGACCACATTGTGGTGTGGTGTGACTTCTGACCTTGCCCATCCCAATCCAACACCGACACTCCCACGTAATGAATAAGCAATATATGCCTGTCGGCTCTGTCACATTGTAAGCATGAAAAAAATCAAAAGTGATTTATCTGGAAGATGCTTTAGAAAGCTGGAAGAAGGATCTCTGAAGTTACATTCACTTATTATAGTATTATCATCAGAGGCTGAAAGGTAAAAAAGAATAAACACATCAGATAATAAGCGTAATGGATGATGTCAGAGACAGTGAGAGTGAGATAGAAGGTGGGTTAAGTTCTGATTTTATTCAATCTTGGGATATGGTCATCATTGACTGGCTGCTCAATGAGAGTAAAAAGACAATAAAACAAACAAGAAAACTTCAAAGAAAGAACATGTTGCTGAAATCAATAAGAGCTATCAGAGACAATTTCATGCACGCTTCTGCTCTTAACTTGTCATCTTCAGAATTTTGCGCCTTATCGAATTTCTTTTACCTATAATTTCATTGCGAAATAGTCTGTCCTCATTGTCAATAGGTGTCTGCGTATTTGGGATATTAAAGGGTGTGGCTATAAGTCACACAATAGTAGCTAACCCTTTTCTGTGTCAATTGTTGAAGTCAGTGACATTTAATAGTGATTTACCCATTAAGTATAAAACAAGGTAAGAATTATATCCGTGCCGAATAACAATCAAGCAGGCAAGTTGATCATCTTGGTGGTCCTATTGGGATTTTATACAGTCTGTGATGGCAATTCCAACAGGTGAACCATACTTATTGGTGCACCTTCCCCTGTTCAGTCATGGCATTGAGGCAGATAATATTTGCTGACAAGATTGCAATAATATATTTATGGAGTCCCTCTGATATTGTGTATGACACTGACGAGAAGAACAGGCTGTTGTGCAGACCCCCCTTCTCCACACCTTCGTTCGTGTAAATATTTAATTCGGAGACATTGCAATTCATTACTCAATTGAGTCAACACATGGTTCACATGACTCATTTGAAATTTGCACCAATCTCAAATGCTGCGCTGGGAGTTCAGTTATCTGCACTCTTGGCTCCTTCAAGCAATTCCATCTTTATCTTCTTTGCCAATTCTATTAGCTATATCTTGTTACCCAATCGGAGTAGCAGCTTCTAATACCACTTTGGGTTTTTGATGAGAAACCTGCCCTTTTATCCTTACCAATTGCAATTATCCTACATCCAATTCCACATTGTTCAAATTCCTAGATGGACCGCCATCGTTAATTTCAACGCTGAAGGGAGAGGTGCATTATTATTCAAGGCGCATTACTTGAGAGGTTGTTGTTTAAATGTCAATATATCATTGAATTATCAAAATGACCATCTAAGTTGGGGGCAGAGGAGCAGTACTGGGTGAGGGCTCTTGACTGGAACTCATCCACCAGCACCTGCTTCTTTTATTCCTTTTCTTCTCTTTTTTGTCACTTTCATTTGTTTGTTTTGTTTTTCTTTTATCTAGTGAGTCAGTCGGCTTCATCAGCATGACAATGGGAGCAAGCCGTGTGAGGAATTGCAGCAGAAGCCAAGCTCAGCTGGTCACTGGAGATGGTGGGGACAGTGAACTTTTCAAGTTAGCAGCACGGGAAGGCGACATCTGTGGTCAAAGTGGGACCCTTGTGCTGTGGCAACCTGGTTTGCCAGTGGAGTCAGAGACACATGGTGGCAAAGATTAATTGCAGGACTCCTCGCCTTACAGTATAATCAGAGACACCTGGTGTTAGTAGGCACAGAGCAAGGACTCCTAGCCTTACAGCGTAACCATGGATTCCGAATGTCAGTCTGCCAAGAGCAGGGACTCCTCGCGTTGTAGTGTAACCATGCACTCATAGAATATAGAGCATAGAAAAGTACAGCGCAGAAAAGGTCCTTTGGCCCACGAAGTTATGCCGAGATTTAATACTAATGTAAAATATAATAACTTAACCTACGCACCACTCAACTCACTGCTATTCCTGTGCATGCCCACAGTCGCTTAAATGTCCCCAATGACTCTGCTTCCACCACCACAGCTGGCAACACATTCCATGCATTCACAACTCGCTGCGTAAAGAACCCACCCAGACGTCCCCTC
The DNA here is from genome assembly GCF_037043375.1 of Chiloscyllium plagiosum. Taxonomy (NCBI): domain Eukaryota; kingdom Metazoa; phylum Chordata; class Chondrichthyes; order Orectolobiformes; family Hemiscylliidae; genus Chiloscyllium; species Chiloscyllium plagiosum. Next base: position 70,889,390 of record NW_028270173.1, read on the forward strand.
TATACCTTTTTCCTAATATCTTATATCTATGACCCTTAGTATCAGTGAATCCTGCCCTGGGGAAAGGTCTCTGGCTATTCACTCTAACTATTCCTCTCATTATCTTGTATACCTCGATCAGGTCTCCTCTCTTCCTCCTTCTCTCCAGAGAGAAAAGTCCGAGCTTATTCAACCTTTCTTCGTAAGGCAAGCCCTCCAGTCCAGGCAGCATACTGGTAAACATTCTTTACACCCGTTCCAAAACCTCTGTATCTTTCCTACAGTAGGGTGACCAGAACTGGACACAATATTCCAAGTGTGGTCTCACTAGGGACTTGTAGAGCTGCAGCAAAACCTTGCAGCTCTTAAACTCGATCCCCCTGTTAATGAAAGCCAAAACACCACACGCTTTCTTAGTAACCCTATCCACTTGGCTGGCAACTTTGAGGGATCGATGTACTTGCACACCTAGATCCCCTGTTCCTCCTCACTGCCAAGAATCCTGACTTCATCTTATATTCAGCATTTGAGTTCGACCTTCCAAAAAGCATCAGTTCGCATTTATCCAGGTTGCACTTCATCCGCCATTTCTCCGTCCTGCTCTGCATCTTGTCTATGTCACGCTGAAGCCTGAGGGAGCCCTCGATACTATCGACGACACCTCCAAATTTTGTGTTATTTGCAAATTTACTAACCCACCCCTCAACCATTTCATCCAAGTCATTTATAAAATTTCAAAGAGCAGAGCCCCAAGAACAAAGTCCTGCGGGACCCCAATCAACACTGACTTCCAGGCAGAATACATTCCAACTACAACCTCTCTCTGCCTACTGTCGGTCAGCCAATTCTGAATTGAAACTTTATTGCTGGAACAGCACAGCAGGTCAGGCAGCATCCAGGGAACAGGAGATTCGACGTTTCGGGCACAGGCCCTTCTTCAGGCCCTCATTCCTGAAGAAGGGCCTGTGCCCGAAACGTCGAATCTCCTGTTCCTGGATGCTGCCTGACCTGCTGTGCTGTTCCAGCAATAAAGTTTCAACTTTGATCTCCAGCATCTGCAGACCTCACTTTCTCCAGCCAATTCTGAATCCAGATAGCCAAATCTCCCTGTATCCCATGCTTCCTGGCTTTATGAACGACCCTACAATTGGGAACCCTGTCAAATGCTGTCCATATACACCACATCCGCTCCTCGACCTTCATCGACCTGTATTGTCACCTCTTCAAATAACTCAGTTAAATTTGTGAGGTATGACCTGTTTCTCACAAAGCTATGCTGACTGCCTTTAATCACACTATGCTTTGCCAAATAGTTATAAATCGTATCCCTCAGAATTCTTTCCAAAACTTTGCTGACCACAGACCTAAGACTGACTGGACTCTGATTGCCAGGGATTTCCCTATTGCCCTTCTTGAAAAGAAGAATAACATTCGCCTCCTTCCAATCCTCCAATACGACTCCTATGGTGACTGAGGAGGCAAATGTTTTCGCCAGTGGCTGAGCAACCTCCTTTCTCATTTCCCGGTGCAAACTAGGATAAAGCTGATCTGGCCCTGCAGACTTATCAATCTTAATGTTTTCCAACATTACCAGCACATCAACTTCATCAATCTTGATCTGGTCAAGACTCTATCCCAACTCCTCAAAGTTTTTATTCACAACAAGGTCCCCTTCCTTGGTAAAAACCGAAGCAAAAAACCAATTTAGGGCTTCCCCTATCTGCTCAGACTCCACGCACAAATTCCCTCAACTATCCCTGATCAGACCCAGCTTCTCCCTGATCATTCGTTTATACCTGACATGTGAGTAAAATGTATGTGGGTTCTCCCTAATCTTTCTTACCAAGCCTTTTTCGTGACTCCTCCGGCTCTCCTCAATCCACTTCTGAGCTCCTTTCTATCAAGTGTGTAATCCTCTAAAGCTCTGCTCGATCCTTGCTTCCTCCACTTTACGTAAGATGCCGTCTTCCTTTTGACGAGAGGTTCCTCACTTCTCGTCATCCAAGGTTCCTTAATCTTACCACTTCTTACCGGTCTCAGAGCAACAAATTCGTGCATCACTCGCAACAAGTGCTCCTTAAGTAGTCTCCACATGTCTGGGATGCCCTTTCTGTGGAACAATTGCTCCCAATCTGTACTTCCCAACTCCTGTCTGATAGCGTCAAGATTTCCTTTTCCCCGATTAAATTTCTTCCATCGTTAAATGCCCCTTTCCCTCTCCAAGGCTACGGTAAATGTGAGGCAGTTGTTATCACTGTCACCAAAGTGTTCTCCATTGTGAGATGTGACACCTGTCTTGCCTCATTGCTGAGCACCAAATCCAAACTGCCCTCTCCCCTCGTCGACCTGTCTACATATTGAGTAAGGAAACCATTCTGAACATACGTGACAAAAATGGCTCCATCCAACCCATCTGCACTTCGGAGGTTCCAGTCGATGTTGGGAAACTTGAAATCACTCATCACAACAACATTGCTACTTCTGCATTTTTCCAAAATCTGCCCATCTCTGAGTTCTTCAATCTCTCTACTGCTATGAGGTTATCTGTCGAAAAACCCCAATGTGGTGGCTGTCCTCTTGCTGTTCCTAACCTCCACCCATAGTGATTCAGTAGTCAAACGTTCCTCAACAACCTTCGTTTCTGTAGCTCCAATGCACTCTATGATTAGCAATGTCACTTTCCTATTCTTTTTCCACCCACCCTGTTCTTTTAAACGTTCTAAACCTGGAACGTCAAGCAACCATCCCTTCCCCTGTGAAACCCACGTCTCCGTTATGGTCACAACATATTTGCCTCAAGTAGTGATCCATGCTCTATGTTCGTCACTCTTATTTCAGACACTCCTTGCATTATAACAGATAAACTTTAACAGATCCCTTTGTTTCATCGCATGAGAAACCTTCCTGATAGTTTCAAAGCATCCTGTCACTGCCCATCTGTAACTGCCCCCCTCTTAGGCATGTGGCTCTGATTCCCACCTCCCTGTCAAACTTGTTTAAACCCTCCCGAATCACACGAGCAAATATCCCACCCAGGATATTTGTGCCCCTCCAGGTCAGGTGCAAATCGTCCTTCATGTACAAGTTCCATCTTCCCCAGTGGAACCAGGGGCCATGGTTGCTGTGTGCCCAGAGTGGGCACTCTGGCGCTAGTGAGGTGATGACTGCAGTGGCGGCAGCGTGGTGTGCCTAGAGATGGTTCAGATGAGGCGATGAAGAGGTGAAGTAACATAGGCTCAATTGGAATAGGCATCCAGTTGTCATTGGCTCTCAGCTTCTCTGTTCTTCAGCCTTCATAAACAAGACTTGTCGGCTCCGCTTCAGAGGCTAAGTAATTTTGCGTGATTCCATTCATAAGGTGAAGTGTTTTGGAATCCTTGAAGCATCTCCATTGTAGATTTTCTGGACATCTTCCACCTTCATGCCATCAACTCCTGCAGCACTCTTGGGTCAATTCTTCTGATGGCTTTGGGACGTACCCCTCCTCGTTAGGTCGCATGAGCAATCAGTGGTCCTTGCTACCGGTTTAGGGCATCAATCTGTTGAAGGTTTTGCTTGGAGAGGGGACATTCTGTAACAGATGGTGGTCCCATAATTTGCCAGGCCAGTTGTCTTCTTTCATGATTAGAGTTGTTGGACTGACCTAAATTTGACTTTCTTTACTGTCCAGCATCGTGTTTCTCCAGAATTCTTCTGGAAATTTCTTCTCTCCTTTTCGTTATTCTGCGGCCTTCTTCTTGGGATCTTCTTTTAATCCAATTTCCGCCCTTGGAGCGGGATCTTCTCTGTTGATTAGGAGTTCTGTGAGAGCCCTGGGACTGGAATTGAGAGGGGCTCTCACCTCGGTGCCATCTTCCTTATTAAAAGCACTTCTGCCTGTGATATTTGGTCATCTATGTTTCACTGTTTGGAAGGACAGGCGGATGGTTATTATTTTTTTGCCAATTTGCACCTGAGGATTTGAATTCAGGTTCCTTTCTGGCATTGATCTCAGGAGATTAGGACATCAAGATTTGGGATTCCATGTTGATTTTTCTGTAATATCCTCTCTTTATCAGACATTGTGTTAGGTGATTCACTGGCAAGGATCATGGCAATCTTCTTTTAATAAAAGTATAGCCTGCATATTGTTTATTCAACTCAGAGAAGTCTTGTCATCTTCCGTGCACTTGTAGATCTTCCTTCCTAACATGGACGTAATGTTGAGGACTTGCAGGCGTTTTTTATTGCGATATATGTTTGTGGCGTTCATGATGGCCAAGGAATGCTCATTCCTATCTCGAGCATGCAAAGGCTCCAGCTACTCGTGTAGTCCAGGTGCCGTTACATTTTACGTAATGTATTCTCTTGCATTTTGATCATATTGTATAGAAGTTCTTCACCTAATGTGTTTTGGCTAAGTGCCCTGTGTCAGTCCCCACGATAGGATGGAAGGCGAGAACACACAGAAATAGAGAACACACCCGGATCATCAACGCCACACTCACAGGAATCCGATTCACTGGAGAGGAAGAAAAGGGCAACCAGCTCCAATTCCGAGACGTGTTGGTACAGAGAACATCTAACGGAGAATTCACCACAAAGGTATACAGGAAAGCCACACACACAGACCAAGTCCTGAACTACGAAAGCAACCACCCCAACACACACAAAAGAAGTTTCATCAAGAGACTTTTCAAAAGGGCCACAACACACTGCAGTACACCAGAACTGCAAAAAAGATGGAGAAGAACACCTATACAATTCGCCAAAAACGGATACCCGCGCAATTTCATCAACAGATGCCTAAGGGAAAGACAACGGAATGAGGACATGCCACAAATCAAAGGACTAGCCACACTACCATACATCAAGAGCTTTTCTGAACTGACAGCCAGACGGCTGCGACCACTAGGACTCATAACAGCGCACAAACCAACAGCTACTCTCAGACAACAACTCACCAGAACGAAGGACCCGATACCCAGCATGAGCAAACGAATGTAGTGTACAAAATCCCATGCAAGGACTGCACAAAACACTACACAGGACAAACAGGAAGACAGCTAACGATCCGCATCCATGAACACCAACTAGCCACGAAACGACACGACCAGCTATCCTTAGTAGCCACACACGCAGATCACAAGCAACATGAGTTCGACTGGGACAACGCTACTCTTATAGGACAAGCCAAACAGAGAACAGCCAGGGAATTCCTAGAGGAATGGCACTCATCCACAGATTCAATCAATAGGCGCATCGACCTGGACCCGAAATACCGACCACTGCAACGGACAGCTGGAACTGACAACCGGAAGCGGCATATTCAAACCACTACAAATGCCGGAGGAAAGATCACAGAAGCGCTTCACAGGAGGCTCCCAAGCACTGAGGATGTCACCTAGACAGGGGAAGAAACGTCTGCAACACAAATTCCCAGCTCGGCGAATAGAACCACAACAACAGGAAGACGAGAATTGCAAACTGTGCAAAACAGACAAACCGTCGGATAGTAAATCCTTGACAGCTGCTCTACCAAAATGGCGTCAATGATAACTGGTTCATCGCAGTTTGCCAATTCTGATCTTTCAATGCCTTGTTGTTCGTATGATTGTTCTTCCCTTTTATTATTTTCTATTATCGAAGTATTGCATTGTAAAGACTTATTCTGTAAGTTGGATAGCCCTCGTGTTCTCTTCTACAATAGGGTTTTTGCGTCTCTACGTTGAATCTGGGTTCTCCAATGCTGACCAGACCTTGACTTGTGTAATTGTGTAGTTGTGTATATCGGTCTCCTCATCATCTCCTCTGCCTGTGTATAAATGGATTCTCTTATGTGGCATCGGCATTTTTCACAGGTCACTGCCACTATTGTTCCTGCCGGAGGCTTTTCCTATGGGACGCATCCCAACTGGATTGATGAGAGCCCTTAACTGGCTCCATTTTGTAACAATTGGTAGAATGTGACACTGGCTGCACAAGCATTGTAATACACATGGATCAAACAACTGTCTCGCAATCTTTTTAGGCACAATAGCCAGGCAGGGGAGCTATTGCTATTTCCAACAGGAACATAGAATATAGAACATAGAACAATACAGCGCAGAACAGGCCATTCGGCCCTCGATGTTGCGCCGACCTGTGACCTATTCTCACCTCGTTCTCCTACACTATCCTAAAATAATCCTTGTGCTTATCTAAGGACTGTTTAAATCTCCCTAATGTGGCTGAGTTGACTACATTAGCAGGTAGGACATTCCACGCCCTTAAAACTCTCTGCGTAAAGAACTTGCCACTTTCATCTGACTTAAATCGATCACCCCTCAGCTTGTACTTGTGCCCTCTCGTACAAGCTGACGTCACCATCCTAGGCAAAGGTTTTTCACTGTCTACCCTATCTAATCGTCTGATCATCTTATATGTCTCTATCAAATCCCCTCCTTAGCCTTCGTCTTTCCAATGAGAACAAACCCAAATCGCTCAGACTTTACTGGAAGGCCTTCCCTTCAGACCAGGCAACATCCTGGTACATCTCCTCTGCACCTTTTCCAATGCTTCCACATTCTTTCTGTAATGGGGCGACCAGAACTGTACACAATATTCCAAGTGTGGCCACACTAGCGTTTTGTATATTTGCGGCATGATATTGCGGTTCCGGAACTCAATCCCTCTACCAATGAAACCTAACACACCGTATGACTTCTTAACAGCACTATCCACCTGGGTGGCAACTTTCAGGGATCTATGCACATGGACTCCAAGATCCCTCTGCACATCCACACTACCAAAAGTCTTTCCATTGAACCAGTACTTTGCATCGAACTCCATTTGCCACCTCTCAGCCCAATTCTGCAGTTTATCCAAGTCCCCATGCATACTGTAACATTCTTCCAAATTGTGCACTACTCCACCGACTTTAGTGTCATCTGCAAATTTGCTAATCAATCCACGTATGCTTGCATTTAAGTCATTTATAAAAATAACAAACAGCAGTGGTCCCAAGAAAGATCCTTGTGGCACACCACTAGTAACTGGACTCCAGACTTATTATTTTTCATCAACCACCACTCGCTGCCTTCTTCCACAAAGCCAGATTCTAATCCAAAATGCTAAATAACCCTCAATTCCATGCCTCTGTATTTTCTCCATTAGCCTACCATGCGGAACCTTATCAAAGGCTTTACTGAAGTCCAAGTATAAAACATCAACCCCCCTTCCCTCATCTACATGCTTGGTCACCTTCTCAACAAGTTCAGTGAGGTTTGTGAGACACGACCTGCCCTTAAGGAGAAAGTGAGGTCTGCAGATGCTGGAGATCAGAGCTGGAAATGTGTTGCTGGAAAAGCGCAGCAGGTCAGGCAGCATCCAGGGAACAGGAGAATCGACGTTTCGGGCATAAGCCCTTCTTTAGGAAGGGCTGCCCACGACCTGCCCTTAACAAAACAATGCTGAGTATCTGAAATCGAATTGCTGCTTGTTAGATGATAATAAGTCTTATCTCTCTCATAATCCTTTCCAAAACCTTTCCTACAAGAGAAGTAAGGCTCACTGGTCTCTCATTACCCGGGGTCATATCTGCTGCTCTTCTTGAAGAAGAGCACAACATTTGCAATCCGCCAGTTCTCAGGTACTAAACCTGAAGACATTGACGACTCAACTATCAAAGCAAAAGGCTCTGCTATCTCCTCCCTAGCATCCAAGAGAAGCCTCGGATAAATTCCATCCGGCACAGGGACTTGCCTACTTTCACTCCTTCTCGAATTGATAACACCTCTGTGTAACTAACTTTGGTCCTTCCTAGTCTAATATCTTGTACCTCATTCTTCCCCTCTACAATGCCCTCCTTTTTCTGAGTGCCCACCGATGAGAAATGTTCATTTAGCACCTTTCCGAACTCTACAGGTTCCACACTCAAATTCCCACTTCTGACATTGACTGGCCTTATTCTTATTGTAATCATCGTTTTATTCCTCACATACGTATAGAAAGCTTTAGGGTTCTCCTTTATTCTATATACTAAAGACTGCTCATGTCCTCTCTTTGCTCTTCTTAACTCTCTCTTTAGATCCTTGCTAGCTGATCTGAAACTCTCCATCGCCTCATTTGTACCATCTTGCCTCATCAAAACGTAAGCGTCTTTCTTCTTCCTAACAAGAGATGCAATTTCTGTAGTAGACCACGGTTCCCTTACCTTTTCACTTCCTCCCTGCCTGACAGGGTCATACCTATCAAGTGCACGCAATTTCTGTTCCTTAAACGAGCTCCACATTTCGATTGTCTGCATCCCCTGCATTTTGCTGGCCTATTCTATTCATCCTAATTCTTGCCTAATCGCATTATAATTGCCCTTGTCCCATCGACAACTCTTGAACTGTGGCATGTACCTATCCCTTTCTATCGCTAAACTAAAAGTAACAGAATTATGATCACTCTCTCCAAAGTGCCCACCTACGAATAAATCAAACACCGGGCCTAGTTCATTACCAAGCACCAGATCCAATGTGGCCTCCCCTCTTGTCGGTCTTCAACATACTGTGTCAGGAAACCCTCCAGCATACATTGGACAAAAACTGATCCATCCGACGCACTAGAGCTATGACATTTCTATGACCTGTTCCTTTCAGTCCTACCCAGATTAATGTTGCTAATCCTCTCTTCCACCTTCCTGGAACTCTGCGGAGGCCATTATAAAACTCCAAGTAGTGTGACCTCTCCTCTCCTGTTTCTAACCTCAGCCCACACTACCTCAGTAGACGAGTCCTCATCAGAAGCTTTCTCAGCCACCGTTATACTATCTTTGACTAACAAGACCACGCCTCCCCCTCTATTACCTCTTTGCCTGTTTTTAATGAAAGATCTAAACCCTGGAACCTGCAACATCAATTGCTCAACATGCTATATCCATGTCTCCGAAATGGCCACAACATCGAAGTCCCAGGTATCTATTCAAACTCACCTACCATATTTCAGATACTTCTGGTGTTGAAGTCGACACATTTCAAACCACTTCGCTGTCAACCAGCACATTCCTGTGACCCAGAAATCTTCTCCCTGGCCATCCGACTCTCATCGTCTTGTGCACTGCAGCTATACCTTCGGTTCCCATCTCCCTGCTGAGCAAGTTTATACCCACCAGAAAAGCACCAGCAAATTTCCCACCCAGAATATTAGTAACCCTCTGGTTCAAGTGCCTCCACATCCTTCCTATAGTATGGCGACCAAAACTGCACACAATACTCCAGATGCGGCCGCACCAGAGTCTTATACAACTGCAACATGACCTCAGTACTCCGGAACTCAATTCCTCTACCAATAAAAGCCAGTACGCCATATGCCTTCTTCACCACACTATTTACCTGGGTGGCAACTTTCAAAGATCTGTGTACATGGACACCAAGATCCCTCTGCTCATCCACACTACCAAGTATCCGACCGTTAGCCCAGTACCCCATCTTTTTGTTACTCTTACCAGAGTGAATCACCTCACACGTAGCTACATTGAACTCCATTTGCCACCTTTCTGCCCAGTTCTGCAGCTTATCGATATCCCGCTGTAACCTGCCACATCCTTCCTCACTGTCTACAACTCCTCCGACTTTCGTATCATCCGCAAATTTGCTCACCCAACCTTCGAACCCCTCCTCCAGGTCATTTATAAAAATGACAAACAGCAATGGTCCCAAAACAGATCCTTGCGGAACACCGCTAGTGACGGCACTCCAAGATGAACCTTTACCATCAACTACTACCCTCTGTCTTCTTCCAGCCAGCCAACTCCTCATCCAAACGATATAGCTTGATCATAGGTGTGAGTGATACCCTTTGTAATGGAAAAGCCAAAAAAAATGTCCTGAACCTTTTCCCAGACTGTGTGGTACAAGATCCAATAAATTAAAACAAGAAGGGCAAACAAAAGAGAAAGTTGGAGGAGTTGAGGTCCAATTAGCTGACACTCATTACAACATGGCAGTGAATCCTTCTGCTAATAAAACCAAACACCCAGGAAAGCTCACCTCACCTCGTAATACGTTAATGTATGAATGACAGAAAAGTCCCAAATTCCACTATTTGATGAAATTAATATCAATTTATTCTTTAACTCTAAAAGTGAACATTAAACAATAGCTATTCACAGCTCTAACACTTCTCTTAACTGCTTATTACCTGCATCCAAATCCACAACAATATACTGTTCCAATGTAAAAAAAAAACATTATAATTACATGAACTTAATTTCACAGCCGTAAAGCGGCTGTCGTCATCGGTGTGTCTCTTCTTTCGGCTTAAGATCTCCCTAGGTCATTTTCTTTCATTTTCCTATGAAGCCGTTTCATATGAAAAAGGATACCATTTGATAGAGAGTGTCTTTGAATGGCAGTCTTTCTCGATGGCAATTACTCTCTCAATGGCAGTTATACTGTCTGACTTTCAAAATACCTGCTATTTTTATCTCTACAACATCGAATCGTCTCATTAGTTTCATGTTGGCAAAACCAATAAATTCAAACTCGATTGGCTTTTAGTATTCTGATGCATAATTTAAACTGGTTTAATTCGATTTGTCAAAATGGCAGCAAAAAGATATCTATTTACAGCCAAATGTGACATATTTTCAATTTTCCAGTACACTCTGAGACTGATAGTTAGTCATATACACAGGCGTTTGTAAGGTTTCAGTTCAGAATAGCATTCACTCCCTCTTAAAGGTACAGTATATGCCGTCAACGTCATACACTCTGATTGATGAGATGGTGAAGGAAAAGGCTAAGCAGCTCAAGATCAGGAAGAAATGTTTAGTTCTGAAATATGAGCAGATTTACAACCAAAACAAGAGACAATAATGCCTATCTATAAAGGAATTAGTGAAGTCCAAAATGCTATTATCTTATGTTACACAGCGACAGGATCAGTCTATTCAGCATCCTCAAGTCTGTCGAAGAGGAAGTGGAAGACGCACAAAGATTACTGGAGATTTTTAAACCGGAATAAGAGGATGCCATTCAGGCCAATCGAGTTTGTTGCACGGAATTTGTAGAAGGAAACAAATCTATTTCAGACTTATTATGGGATAGTTGGAGGGAATTCAGCCACGCCTTAGATGTATGGGAATAGGAGAATATCAACGACACCTTCAATCCAATTTCGGGGATGTTGGAGGAGACCAGTATCTACTGTCTGTTATGGAGGAAGATGAGGAGGTCCCTCAAGCCCCTAAATTGTTATATAGGAACAGGAACTTTCCATCAGTCCTCAAGATTCTAAGGCTTAAACAGGAGGACAAGCAGACCATGAGTCTCTTACTCAGAAAAAGGAGCAAGTCATTCAGGCCATCAAGTCGACAAGGTAGGAACACCAGGAAGACATTCAATACATCGAGTTTGTAAACCAGAAACAGATTGAGTCCATTCAGCCACTAACATCTCCTCGACAATAATAAGAGCAGATCTTTTAAAACCTTGTGCCCTTTACACAAGAATTGACACGGAACAATAAGGATGTAGAAGGGAATAACTTAGAATAATCATCTTCAATAAGGAGTAAAAGGTAGTGAGCAAAGTTTTTGGATGTAAGGGAAAATGCTAGGACCCATTATCAGGGAATTAATAGAAATAGATTTGCAAAATGAAACTACAATCTATCACAGTAAGCTTGGGTTTATGAAAGATCAATCGTGTTTAAATTATTTTTCGAGTTCTTTACACATGTGACAAGCAAGGTGAATAATAGGGATCCTGGAGCTGTAAAATAGATATAGGTTTCCAGAAAGCATTGCGTAAGGCGTTGCACAAAGGACTGATCAGTAAAATAAGATCCCAAGCGTTTTGGAGTAATTTATTAGCTTGGATAGAGGATTGGCGGACCTAACAAATTGCAGTGAGGTGAGATGCATCATTTGTTGTTTGACAACTTTTGGAATGTCTTAGAGTTTAGACCTCAGGCCCCAGATATTTGCATTCGATATTAATATTTGGATGAGGGAATAGAAATCAAATTTTCAGGTAACACCAAAATAGATAGAAACTATGTTGCAATGAAGGGGTAACAAATTGCTTTGCAAAGTTTAGGTGAATGGAACAACATTTGGCTGATGAAATTTACTGTGGATTAATATGGGTTCATCCATTTTGGATAGTCTAATTGAAAGGCAACTTATTAACTAAGTGGAGAGAAACTTCAGAGTGTTTCGGTCTAAAAGGATTTAGGTACCCTTGTGCATGTCTCAGAAAATTCATATCCAGATTCAGCAGGCAAAAAAAAAAGACAAGGGCAAATTTGGCTTTTATTTCTGAAAAAGAAGAGTTTTAAGATTGAGAACTGCTGTTACAATTATTCAAGGCATTAGTGAGATGGCAACTGGAGTACGATGCATAGTTTGGGTGCCCTGACTGGAGGAGCGATGTAGTTACTTTGAGGCAGTTTATAAGAGTTTTATTTGATTGATACTAAAAAACTGAGTTTGTCTTATGAAGAGAGATTGAGCAGTTTCGGTGAATACGCTCTGGAGTTTAAATAAATGAGAGGAGATCTCATTGAGGTGTGTAAAGGCGATTGACAATGTAGATATCGAACATAGTACATATTACGTAGAATAGTACAGCACAGAACAGGCCCTTGGGCCCACGAAGTTGTGACGAGATTTAATCCTAATGTAAAATATAAAAACTACAAAGAGAAGAGGCTTATTAACAGAGCCCTGCGGGACCCTACTGATCACTAACTTCGAGGCAGAATACTTTCCATCTACAACCACTCTCTCTCTTCTGTCAGTTCTGAATCCAAAGAGCCAAATCTCCCCGTATCCCATGCTTCCTGACTTTATGAATGAGCTGACAATGGGGAACCTTTTCAAATGCCTTGCTGAAGTCAATATCCACCACAACCACTGCTCGACAGTCGTCGACCTGTCTTGACGCCACATCAAAGAACGCAATAAGATTTGTGAGGCATGACCTGCCCCTCACAAAGCCATGCTGACTACCTTTCATCACACTATGCTTTGCAAAATAATTATAAATCCTATCCCTCAGAATTCTTTCTGAAAATTTGCTGACCACAGACGTAAGACTGACTCGTCTGTAATTGCCAGGGATTTCCCTATTGCCCTTCTTGAAAAGAGGAACAACATTTGCCTCCTTCCAATTCTCTGGTACGATTCCCGTGGAGAGTGAGGAGCCAAATATCCTTGCCAGCGGCTTAGAAACTTTCTTTGTCGCTTCCCGGTGAAGCCTAAGATAAATCTGTTCTGGCCCTGGGGTCTTATCAATCTTAATGTTTTCCAAAATGTCCAGCACATAAACTTCATCAATCTTGATCTGGTCAAGCCTGTATCCTAGTTCCTCAAAGTTTTCATTCACAACAAGATCCCTTTCCTTGTTGAAAACCGAAGCGAAAAACTCATTTCGGGCTTCCCGTATCTGCTTAGACTCCACACTCAAGTTCCCTCCACTGTCCTTGATCGGCCCTCCCTTCTCCCTGCTCATTCTCTTATTGCTCACATGTGAGGTAAATGCCTTTGGGTTCTTCCTAATCCTTCTTGCCAAGCGTGTTCCTTGCCCCCTCCTGGCTCTCCTCAATCCATTTATGAGCTTCTTTCTCGCAAGCCTGTAATCCTCTAATGTGCTAGATTCTTGCTTCCTCAACCTTCCGTAAGCTGCCTTCTTCCTTTTGACGAGAATCTCCTCTGTTCTCGTCATCCAAGGTTCCTTAATCTTACCCCTTCTTACCTGTCTCAGAGGAACAAATTCGTGCATCACTCGCAACAACTGCTCCTTAAACAGTCCCCACATGTCTGCTGTGCCCTTTCTGTGGAACAATTGCTCCCAGTCTGCACTTACGAACTCCTGTCTGATAGCGTCATAATTTCCTTTTCCCCAATTAAATATCTTCCCTCGCTACTGCTCCTTTCCCTCTCCAAGGGATATAGAGTCTATATTTCCTTTTTGTAGTCCAATCGATAACAAGAGATTGTTTTAGGAGTGTAGCAGATCTAGGGAATATTGAGTAAATGGAGGAGAATGGAAAGCGAGCAAGAAAGTGGAACTGAGGCAGAGATGACTTCAGCTATGATTGCATTAAATGGTAGAGCAGTCTGGAGGTGCTCAATTGCTGACTGTTTCTACTTGCTCTTATTCTGCCCTTCAAATGTGTTACACCGGAATGGGAGAGGACTCGTTATCAAACAAGAAGGAGACACTGGGAATAAAATAGTCTTGATCAGTTCAACAGAACATAACGATTGGGATCACACAAGATTTTTGCTGGGTCTTGAGCTATTTAAAATCCATAACAATGATCTGGAGGTGTTAATTGAATGCATTGTAATTAAGTTTGGTGATGGCAATCCAATAAACAGCAAGTAAAGGATCACGAGAAAGTGAAGTCTGTAAAAGGATATATCAGTGGATAATAGTTTGGCTGGTAGAATATAACGTGATGTAAAATATGTTTTCAAGAAGAATGGGAGGCAATACATTACTGAAATGGAGAGAGATTACAAGACTTCGTGGTTCAGTGTATACTAGAGTGGTCACTGTGATCCGTTGAGATATCAGAGGTATTGCTCCATCTCACTAACATTTTGATCCCTGATATTTCCAGCAACTCAATTGTTCTCAGTACACAGCATATTCTGATGCGATTTTTTTGGTCGGGAGAAGTGGGGAGTGAGAGGGTGTTTTGCGCTTTGGATGAAATGGGTGGACTTTTTACAACTGGCCATTCTTTCTTTTTATGTGGAGACATGAAGACGATAGGAATGGTTGACTGCTTCTGAATGAAGATGCTGTAGCTGCTGCAAGGACAGTGGATAATTACCAACATCATATACTGTACATGGTGATACTTCAACATAAACGGAGTGAAAGTATTAGATTAGATTACCTACAGTGTGGGAACAGGCCCTTTGGCCCAACAAGTCCACACCTACCCTCAGAAGAGTTACCCACCCCGACATCTTTCCCTCTGACTAATGCACCTAACTCTATGGGCAATTTAGCATGGCCAATTCACCTGAACTGCACATCTTTGGACGATGGGAGGAACCCAGAGCACCCAGCGGAAGCACACGCAGACACACGGAGAATGTGTAAACTCCACACAGACAGTCACTCAAGGCTGGAAATGAACCTAGGATCCTGGTGCTGTGAGGCAGCAGTGCTTACCACTGAGCCACCGTGTTCCTTCAGTTCGTCTACCTCTCGCCATTGACATGGGCACGCGAAGACTCATGTATACCATCGGGAATTCCGCTATAGTGGAAAAAGTATAAATATACCCAGCAGCTCCCTACTGAGGGAAAGAAAATTGCATTCACATTATCCATCGCATGTGTCCTCCATCGCCGCATGCTGATATTGATGTTGACATACTGTGAGATGATGGATATGTTTCCCACTCCTGCCTGAAAATTTCCAGACCATAGAAGCTCAATGCAACTGTAAACTTAACAGCCAATGGCAGCACTGCCCTTACCCTGGTGTGAAGCTGCAGGTTATGTTACCAGCTCCTAGTACAATTAGGATTTCCTCACACTCTGCTCCTGGGTTAAGGGTAACTTGGGAAGCTGTACTTCGAAAAGCCGGAGTGCATACGGCGAATCCCTTTCCCCACGCAAACACACACGCCATGGTTTTAGAGCTCCCCCTCTGTGCAGCCTCTGCTCCATTGTTGTTCATGCTGTAGTTCCAGATACACTAACTCCAGTCACCGTGCTCTCTCCAGAGCTCAGTGACCAAATCCTGAAGCATCACTGAATGTCTGGAGCTGCTCACAACAGAACCTCCAGCACGGAACCCGCAGCATCTCAGCTTACTCTTCAATAACAGGAGTCATTCTGAAGCCACTGAGTTAAATATTGCATGTCTTGTCTTTCTGAATAATAATAAAGGGGCTTCCTCATGTTACTGACCACACGATCAACTGAGAGGGAGGAAACAGGAATTCAGTGGACAGGCACAGATCAAGTTTCAAAGACGTGAGTCAAAGCTGTTGAAAACCCCCGTCCAACATGGAGTACCACGAAGAAGTGAACAACAGCGAGGCACAATCTCTTTCACTGTTTCTGAGCTTCACAATTCATACAGACAATTGATTAACTGAAAACATGTGGTAGATGTACAGGGAAAGAGACAGGGCAGAGGCACAATTTAGAGTGACCAGAATTTCATGAGTCCAAATCACAAGAAAGAGAATGTTGAATAAAGACGTTGCCAGATAAATTGAACTGGTTCCTCATTCTGAATCCGCCGCATTGAACCAGCAAAAAGCCATAAATTGGGACAGGGTAACCGTACAGCATGAAGCGCTGCAATGACTATACTGGTGTATTGTTCAGTAAACTCGATTACCTGCTCCTATGAGGAGCATTGCAAATCTTTGCCAGTATATTGCTACAATACTTACATGCGCTAACTAGATAGCACAGGGCAATTCACAGCCCATGCTGTGAGTGATAGTATCTGGGGCTCACACAAATGGATGTCTCTATATGGTCGTTGCATCAGTACAAGGCAAGCGGCGTGGTCTGTTTGTGAGTTTGGTCGGGATGGGCGAGCGGTGGTGGTGGAAGTCAAGCAATGTGGTAGATGCGAAAGTCATTGCGAGAGAATATGCATGGAGTTATTCCGTTCAAATGTGAACAACTAGCATAAGTTTGGATAATGGACAGGGAGCCTGAGGGACATTTCATGGTCAGATATGAAAATGTTAGAGATTATTATAATAAAGGCATTGCAAGATCCAATTCCAATATAGGTCGGTACGCACGAGAAAGACAGGTGGATGAGGTTTGGGTTTGAGTTTGGATGTGAGGCGTAGAGTATGAACTCAGACCGGCTTCGGAAGGTTTGAAGCTGGGAGAGGCAGCAACAGATTCTTGTCATCATTGAATCATTGTCATCTTTTCATTACTCAGGGTTCAAATAGCAGATGGATGAGCCAGTGAAGTTTATGCTGGAGACATTAGTAGTTACAATTAGGAACTGGCAGGGTATGGTGTCAGGAATCAGCTCATGGCCAAAGGGATCACCACTGTTGTGACTCATCTGTTTCAGCCTCAGATATCAGCCAGTAATTGGATGGAGCCAGAGGATCAATGGCATTTGTAGAGTGAATATCTAGATTCAGAGTCTAAGCAGGTACAATGACAGTGACAAGAAGTGTAGATTAAATGAAAAGCACAGTAATACATTAATTATAGAAATACTAACTGGACAATTAGACTTGCCAGGGACATCAACAAGAGCCAGGAAATGATAGTAAAAACACTGACCAATGAAAAGGATATAAGTGATACACTGTAATAATGACAACCAATCTGTTGTGGAAAGATACCAAATATACCACGATAAATCCTTTCTCATTGTTGCAACATTGCAGTCTAATGAACTCACATTCTGATCTATTGTTGCAACATTCCACTCTAATGTTCTCAGATTCTAATCTTTCCTCTCCTCTCTAGGGCTGGTTGTACCTGTCACTACTGCAGGTAATGCTCACACTCATACTATGGGATAACACATTGAATGGAGCCCATTTATCATTTACACATGGAAACACTTCATCAGGAAGGTTTGAATCCGTGGAGACTGACATTAATCACAGTCATGGAACAAACAAGTTCAGTTAACCAGCTTTGACCAAGGGTCTGTTAGACTCCAAACGTCAGCTCTTTTTTCTCCTTACAGATGTTGTCAGACCCTCTGAGATTTTCCAGCATTTTATCTTTTGGTTTCAGATTCCAGCATCCGCAGTAATTTGCTTTTATCCAGTGATTAACACACTGCCACCTCTCCTCCAGGAATGCCTACCCTGAAGAAGTACTGCTCTTCTCTCCGACAGGATTTTTGTTTGTCTCTCTCCCCGTCCACCTTCACTGCTTTCCTTTTCTCTCTCAGTGTTAGAGAAGGTATTTATTCAGACTCGCTTCCACAGCCATATTTCCTTCCTCAGTGACTGTCTTCGCCTCCGACTTACTCCACGTGGATTTCAACTCAAATGCCACCCTGATGCAGCCTCCAGCTTTGACAAAGGGTCAGTTAGACTCGAAACGTCAGCTGTTTTCTCTCCTTACAGATGTTGCCTGACCTGCTGAGATTTTCCAGCATTTTCTGTTTTGGTTTCAGTTAACCTCTTCCTTACATCACTTTACATATAACAATTAAAGGGAACATTCATTCGCACTGTATACAATGCATAAGGTTTGCTGAGCGACGGCCCATAAACTTTCAGTCTTTTTAATCTTTCACTCCTGTGTGTGGAAGTAGATCGAGAACACTGCAGGGTTTTGCATCTCCCCCCTTGTTTGTAAAAGGGGACGGGATATTACAGATCAGCT
Organism: Chiloscyllium plagiosum; assembly: GCF_037043375.1. Lineage (NCBI taxonomy): Eukaryota > Metazoa > Chordata > Chondrichthyes > Orectolobiformes > Hemiscylliidae > Chiloscyllium > Chiloscyllium plagiosum. The sequence goes on from NW_028270173.1 coordinate 70,907,685, forward strand.
GCATAAAATGACTGATGGGACAATTTTTAGAGGCCATAAACCAAGTTATTGTCATTCATTGTTCATTAATTTTGTGTAAGGCTGCGGCTGTTTTTAAGTGTCTGTAATCAAATTCTTTCATGATTTTGTAACAGGAGACCATTCAGCTTCTCAAGCTTTTTTTTGTTTCAGCAGCTGGAAGAGTTGAAGCGTCGATCGAGGGTTGCTGGGAAGGTGAGTCAGTGATTTTAAAATTTAGATTAGATTAGATTACTTACAGTGTGGAAACAGGCCCTTCGGCCCAACAAGTCCACACCGACCCGCCGAAGCGTAACCAACCCAGACCCATTCTCCTACATTTATCCCTTCAGCTAACACTACGGTCAATTTAGCGTGGCCAATTCACCTAACCTGCACATTTTTGGATTGTGGGAGGAAACCGGACCACCCGGAGGAAACCCACGCAGACACGGGGAGAATGTGCAAACTCCACACAGAGAGTCGCCTGAGGCGGGAATTGAACCCGGGTCTCTGGCGCTGTGAACGTTGAACGTTGGGGCCCTTAATCTTTCTTAATCAGCAGGAACAACGGGAATATCGAGCGGGAGCTGACGAGAAGGTGAATCACTGCTTAAAAACTTACTTCATGAATAAGCGGAGTGCACACTGAGCAGGAGCAGACACGGGACTGCTGAGTAAGTGAAGTAATATGTTTGGGCGGTTTCGTTACCTGAAACACTACTTAGGTAGTGTCTCCCACCCATCCTACTCCTGGAACCAAAATAATAAAGGTTCTGTTGGCTGGATTGGTAAGGTAACTAGGCTTTTTTTATTCCTTGTTTTTCAACAGACTCTTTGGGAATTTAGAACATTGGGAATGGAGGTTAGGGCAGTTGAATGTTCCTCCTGCAGTATGTGTGAAGTAAGCGTCACCACTAGTGCCCCTGCTGACTACATCTGGGGAAGTGCACCCAATTGCAGCTCCTTGAAAATCGTAGTAGGGAACATGCGTTCAGGCTGAAGTAACTTTGGATCATTCAGAAGGCAGAGCGGGTTATTGAGAGGAGTAACAGAGGTAGTCACACCTCCGAAGCAAGAAAAATGCAGAAGGACAACAGTCAGAGGACGGAAGGGGAACCGGCAGACAGTGCAGGAACAACTGTGGCCATTCCCCTCAATAACAAGTACACCATTTGGATAGTGTTGGGGGATGAGCAAGGGTAAGCCATGGGGTCCCTGGGAATGGGGGGAGATGAGCAGAGCATTAATAATTGTGGACTCCACAGTTAGGGGGACAGATGGGAGGTTTGATGAGCGAGACTCACAGTTGGCGTGTTGCCACCGAGGTGCCAGGATTCGTAATGTCTCGGTCATGTTTTCGGGATATGTGAGGGATGACGAGCAATCCCAAGTATTGGTTCACATGGGCAATAACGGCATAGGTAGGAAAACGGATGGGGATTTAAGGCAGAGTTTCAGGGAGCTAAGGTGGAAGCTCGGTGCTAGAACAGAGTTAATATCTCTGGCTTGTTGCCCATGTCATGTGCTAGTGAGGCAAGGAGTAGGGAGAGAGACGAGTTGAGCACATGGATACAAGGATGATGCTGGAGGAAAGTTTTCGGATACCTGGATAATTGGGGCTCATTCTGGAGTGGATGAGACTTCTACAAACAGGATGGTCTGCATATGCACTAGAGGGGTACCAATATCCAGGGGAGGATGGAAATTTGCTAATCCTCGACAGGAGGGTTTAAACTAATTCAGTAGGGGGATGGAAACCTAAATTATAGTTCCTATGTCCAGGAGGTTGAGAGTAATGACGTCTGAAATGTGGTTCAAAGGTCGCATGAATTCACAGGCAAGCAGGAAGGTTGTTTGAAGTGTGTCTCCTTAACGCCAGATCATCCAGAATAAGGTGGGTGAACTAGCAGCATGGGTTGGTACCTGGGACTTCGATGTTGTGGCCATTTCGGAGACTTGGGCAGAGAAGGGATAGGAATGGTTGTTGCAGGTTCTGGGATTTACATCTTTCAGTAAGAACAGTGAAAATGGGAAAAGAGAGCGAGGTGTGGCATTATTAGTCCAGGAAAGTATTACGGTGGCAGAAAGGACGTTTGAGAATCGTCTACTGAGGTCGTATGAGCTGAGCTTAGAACAAGCAAGGAGAGGTCACCCTGTTGGGAGTTTTCTCTATGCCAATAAAATGTTCCAGAGATGTAGAGAAAAGGATGCAAAGATAATTCCATATAGGGGTAGTTATTATGGGGGATTTTAACATTCCAAATATTGAATGAGAATTCTTTGTTGGAGTACTTAAATGGGTTACTTTTTGTCCAATGTGTTCAGGATGGTTTGCTGACACTGTGTAAAGAAGCCAACAAGGAGTGAGGCAACTTTGGATTTGGTACAGGGTAATGAATCCGGCCAGGTATTAGATTTGGAGGTAGGTAAACACTTTGGTGGTCGTGACCACAATTCAGTTATGTTTACTTGAGTAATGGAAAGGGGTAGGTACGTAAGTAGGGCACGAGTTATTGCTGGGGGTGAGGCAATTATGATGCGATTAGGCAAGATTCAGGATGCATCGTTTGGGGAAGGAAACCGCAGGGATGGACACAAGTGAAATGGGGAGCTTATTCAAGAAACTGCTCCTGCATGTCCTTGATAAGCATGTACCTGTCGGACAGGGAGGAGGTGGTCATGTGGCAGAACCATAGTTTACTAAAGAAGTTGAAACTCTTCTTGAGGGGAAAGTTTTGGAAAGGGTTATAAGAGATGGGGTTATAACCATTTAGAGAGGAATAAATTAATTCGAGATAGTCAGCACGGTTTTGTGAAGGATAGGTCGTGCCTCACAAAACTTATTGAGTTCTTTGAGAAGGTGACCACACAAGTGGCTGAGGGTAAAATTGCTGATGTGGCGTATATGGATTTCAGTAAGGTGTTTGACAAGTTTCCCCAATGTAGGATATTGCACAAAATATGGAGGCATGGGATTGAGGGTGATTTAGAGGTTTGGATCAGAAGTTTGGCTAGCTGAAAGAGATCAGAATAAGGTGGGTGAACTAGCAGCATGGGTTGGTACCTGGGACCTCGATGTTGTGGCCATTTTGGAGATTTGGACAGAGAAGTGGTTGATGGAAAATATTCATCCCGGAGTTCAGTTACTAGTTAGGTACAGCAAAAATCGATTTTGGGTCCAGTGTTGTTTGTCATTTATATAAATGACCGCAATGAGGTAATGGAAGGTTGGTTTAGTAAATTTGCGGATGAGCCCAAGGTCGTTAGAGTTATGGATCATGTTGAAGGATGTTGTAATTTCCAAAGAGGCATAGATAATCTGCAGACATGGGCTAAGATGTGGCAAATGGAGTTTTGTGCGGAGAAGTGTGGGGTGATTCATTTTGGAAGGAGTAACATGAATGCAGAGTAGTGGACAAATGGTAAGCTTCTTGGGACTGTCGATGAACCGAGAGATCTCGGTGTCCAGGTACATAGATGCTTAAAAGTTGTCGTCCAGGTTGACAGGGTTGTTATGAAGGCATATGGTGTGTTAGCATTTATTGGTACAGAGACTGAGTTTCGGAACCATGACATGATGCTGCAGCTGTACAAAACTCTGATGCGGCCACATTTGGAGTTTTGCATACAGTCCTGGTCACTGTATTGTAGGAAGGATTTGGAAGCTTTGGAAAGGGTTCAGAGGAGACTTACTAGGATATTCCCCGGTATGGAGGGAAGGTGTGATGAGGAAAGGCTGTGGGACTTGAGGCTGTTTTCGTTCGAGAGAAGAAGGTTGAGAGGCGACTTAATTTATAAGATAATCATTAGGGATAGATAGGTTTGACAGTGAGAGCCTTTTTCCTTCGATGGCGATAGCTATAACTTTAAATTGAGGGGTGACAGATACAGGAGGTAGTTTTTTTCGTACTCAGAGAGAAGGAGCGTCATGGAACGCACTGCTGGCAACAGTAGTAGACTCATGAACTTTAAGGGTACTTAAATGGTCTTTGGATAGCCATGTCGATGATAATGGAATAGCGTTGTTTAGATCAGCTTAAGATTGGTTCCTCAGGTTGGCGCAACATCGAGGGCCGAAGGACCTGTATTACGTTGTAATGTTCTAAGTTCAAAGTTCTTGTCAAGCAGGAGAAGAAAGCTTATGTTAAGATGAAACATGAAGGCACAGTTAGGGCGCTTCAGAGTTACAAGTTAGCCAGTAAAACCTAAAGACAGAACTAAGAAGAGCCATGAGGGGAGATGAGAAGTCCTTGGCAAATAGGATCAAGGAAAACCCTAAAGCTTTCTTATAGATATATATGGAATAAACAAATGAGGAGAGAAAGATTAGGACCAAGCAAGGATAGTAGTGGGAAGTTTTGAATGGAGTGCAAACAGATGGGGAAGCTTAAAATTAATATTTTTCATCAGTGTTCACACTGAAAAAAGACAATTCTTTCGAGGAGAATACTGCGATACAGGCTACTAGACGAGACGGAATTGAGGTTTACAAAGAGGTGTTAACAATTCTGAAAAGTGTGAAAATAGGTAAATGACCTGGGCTTGATGGGATTTAAGCTTGGATTGTCTGGAAAGCCAGGGAGGAGATCGCAGAGCCTTTGGCTGTGATCTTTATGTCGTCATTGTCCAAAGGAATAGTGCCAGAAGACTGAAGGATAGAAATGGTGTCCCTTTGTTCAAGAAGGAGAATAGATACAACCCTGTTAATTATAGGCCAGTGAGACTTACTTTGGATGTGGGTAAAGTGTTGGAAAATGTTACAATAGATAGGATTTACAATCATCTTAGGGAGGTATACGTTGATTCGGGACAGTCAATATGGTTTTCTGAAGCGTTAGTTTTTGTTCAGAAATCCTATTGAGTGATTTGAAAAGGTTAGCAAGCAGATGGATGAGGGTAAAACAGTTGATGTGGTATGTATGGATTTCAGTAAGGCGGTAGGCTATTGCACAAATTACAGAGGCATGGGACTGATAGTGATTTAGTGGTTGGGATCAGAAATTGGCTAGCTGAAAGAAGACAGAGGATGATGGTTGATGGGGAACTTTTATCCCGGAGTTCAGTTACTAGTGTGCCACAAGGATCTGTTTCTGGGCCATTGGTATAAATGACCTGGATGAAGGCGTAGAAGGTTGGGTTAGTAGATTTGCGGATGACACCAAGGTTGGTACAGTTGTGAATAGTGTGGAAAGCTGTTGCAGATTACAAAGGACATAGATAAGCTGAAGTGTTGGGTTGAGAGGTGGCATATGGTGTTTAATGTAGGAAAGTCTGCGGTGATTCACTTTGGAAGGAGTAACAGGAAAAAGACAACTGGGCTAATGGTGAGATTCTTGGCAGTGTAGATGAGCAGAGAGTTCTCGGTGTCCATGTATATATTTCCCTGAAAGTTGTCATCCAGATTGATTGGATTGTTAATAAGGCATATGGTGTGTTAGCTTTTAATTGTGGAAGGATTGATTTTCGCAGCCACGAGGTCATGCAGCTGCACAAGACTCTGGTGCGGCCACACTTGGAATATTGCATACATTTCTGGTCACTGCATTATAGGAAGGATATGGAAGCTTTGAAAAGTGTTCAGAACAGATTTACTAGGATACTGCGTGGTTTGAAGGGAAGGTCTGATGAGGAAAGGCTGCTGGATGTGAGGTTGTTTTTGTCAGAAAGAAGAAGGTTGAGAGGTGATCTTAATTGAGACATAAGATAATGAGAGGGTTAGATCGGGTAGGCAGTGAGACCTTTTTCTTAGGATAGTGCTGGCTAGCACGAGGGTACATAGCTTTAAATCGAGGGGTGATAAATACATGCCAGATGTCAGAGGTTGTTTCATTACTCAGAGAGGTCTAGGGCGTAGAACGCACTGCCTGCAACAGTAGTAGACTTACCAACTTTACGGTCATTGAAATGTTAATTGGATAAAGATATGGATGAAACTGGAATATTGTAGGATGGATAGGTTGCAGATTGGTTCCACAGGTCAGCACAACATCGAAGGCTGAGATATTGAGCTGGAATGTTCAATGTTCTATGTTCTATGTTCTGTGTTCTAAATCTGTCATGCAAAACCACAGCCAATCAATTTGATTCCTTAATGGCAGGGAGAAAGAAAAACAGAAATACGTCATTCAGATTTTGGTGATGTTTTACAGAAACTGGAGAAAGTCTTTGAGTCAATAGAGGCTGCAAGGAATATGACGAGGCCATTCAGTTCCTCAATTCCCTTCCACAGAGCAGGAGATCACACAGCTATTTGAGCCTCTTACTCACTCCGCACCTGTCTGGAAGGAGAATTGGTTTGTTACTAACAGGCATATATGAACAACCTTCATGAGTGGGCCTTCAATCCTGTCCCACCATTCAACAAGGCCATAGCTGATCTAATTGTGACTCTTCATTCCATTTTACAGAGATGCCCTTCCTTGCAGCCTCTGCTCCATTTGTTGGTCATGTCTCAAAACTGCTGAAACTCCCTCTCTGACACGGTGAACTGCGCAGGACACCAGGGAGTGAACGAAAGCACGAGATACGTGTTTGTTTAATTAGCTTCTTAAAGGTGGTTACCGATGCTCCAGGATTAGCAATACCAAACGCTAGAGAAAAATGCAACTAGTTAAAATTGGACAATTATTTAATGGATGACAAGTTGCAGAAGTATAAATGTAGTCACGGGGATGGGACTCGCTGGAGAAGTCAGACTTTGTATGGCCCAATCAGAGAAATTGTGGCTAGTTATCACTCCAGAAGGGGGAGCTAGGCAGACCACTCAAGTGCATTGATCTGTAAATCGAGATAAGTCCAGCATGGTTCCTGTAGTCTTTGTCTGGAAACAATGTAGGTGCAGCTTTATTCATGATCTAATCCAGTGCTGTCCTTGTGCTCAGAGTGTTGACGGGGACAATGAAGTGAAAGGTTTATGGTGTAACTAACCCCATGCTGTCCCTATTCTGGGAGTGTTTGTTGTGGATAGTGTAGAGGGAGACTCACACTATCCAGCCATTTATTGTTGATGTCTAAAGAGGACAGTTTGGTGTGGTGAGATTTATTCTGTTTGTGGCCTTTATGTTTGACTAGAGTCAGTGTTGTTGAAGATTTAATTTGTGCTGAAACCCGTCTGTCTTTGCGCTCGAAATGCTTGATGGGGTCAGGGGAGATGGAGCTTCAATTTATATCTAATTCCGTGCTGAACCTGTCTGATGGGGACAGTGTAGAGGGCGTTATTAATCTGCATTAACTCTGTGCTATACTTCTCCTTCGCTGGTTGATGCGGGTTGATGGAGGGGTGATTTAATGAATGTAAAACCCCATTTTATACATGGGTTAGAAATTTGATGAGGGCTTATTCTGTATCAAACCACCTAAAGTACTTGTCCTAGGAGTAATTGTTGGACGACAGTGTAAATAGCGATTTAATCTATATCCAAACGTTATTGTACCTGTCCTGGTAATATTAGATGTGGACAGTTTAGAGGGAGCTCAACTTGAATCTAACGTTGTACTGCATCTGTCCTGGAATTGTTGATGGGTGACTTGTCACATTCAGATTAGAACAGTAAAGTTCTAATATGGTAATGAAAAGTCTGAAAATGAAACTTCCAGCTCTGAGAGCAAACCTACATCCAGAAAATCAACCTGAGCTACAAATCTTCTCAAAACTCACTAACACATATGGGCACAATATAGTAAAACTGGCCCGAAAATGGGAAACGAATGCCAGCCGACAGAGTGCTACCCCCGAACAGCTGAACTTCTTGCACAAATGTCTAAGAAAACAGGTACTACCTAAATATCTTAAATACAAACTTTCCCTTAACACCTCACTAGTCCAAAGAATAGCAGAACAAAACGGCCGCAGAATGCTTCGACAAACGATTAATGATTCCCACCACAGACTCCATGAATACAACGGGGAAAATTTGCACCAAAAATCTTTACTCACTCATGCAACAGACCAGAAGTGCACAAACACGGTGTAACAAGCCATAGATATTAGACAGGGACAAACAGAAAATGAAAAAAATAACGAGACAAACTTACAAAAGTAACAGCACTGACAAAACAGAAACATGGATTTAAAAAAACTTACCTGACCGACCCTTAACAGACATTGAAAAAGTCGCCTTAGTGAGAGGATTGAATGACAACTCCCAGGATGTGGACAAGAAAGATTTCTTAGCAGCATTAGAAACAACACTGAAAGACAACCAACTCACTGAAGAAACTCAGCAAACGGTCAGAAAGGCAGTCACACCAATATTAAGCGGAGAAAAGGAAGAAACCACACTCAATACAAAAGGAAGGAAAGCACAAGAAGGATTAAAAAAAGAAGATAAAACCATTGTTATCCTACTTGCAGACAAAGGACGCTTGACAGTCATTTTAACTCAGAGACGACAATGAAAAAGTGAACGCACTACTTGCAGATATCTACACATACCAATAAGTGACGATAAACCCAATCCACAACTAGAGAACCGAACCACAGCCCTACTCAAAACAAAGTCAGAAATCTGGATAAATAAATAAGACTGATTTCAAAAAATGAAGCCAGACGTACCGAAGACACCACTCTTCTATGGATTACCCAAAGTTCACAAACCGGGAGCCACCTCAGACCCATAGTTTCGCTACCTGGAACATGAACTTACAGATTGGCCAAGGAGCTACACCAAAGACGAAAGCACTTAGTACAAGACTCACGTCAATCCATCCACTCCAGCCAAGAATTCTTGAAGGTCATCAAAGACACTAAGATTAAAGATGTTGGAATAATGGTCTCCTTTGACGTAACAGCTCTCTTCACATCGATCGACATCAACCTGGCCAAGGAAACACTGACTACACAATTAAAAGACCCAAAGACACATACACCACACACCAGCAACCACATCAGCAAGGACAGTATCGTCAAGCTAGTGGACCTGTGCCTTACCACCCACTTCAACTTCAACAACAAACCCTACAGATAAACCAACTGAACACCCATGAAAACGCCGATATCACGGTTCTTAGCAGAGACAGTAATGTAAAGACTCGAACAAATTGCTCTGCCAACCATCCAACCCAAACTTTGGGTACGCTATGTGCATGACACCTTTGTTGTCACTAAACGAAATAAATTAGAGGATCATCAATTCAAGATCATCAATAACACCCTTGCTAGTATAAACTTCACGAAAGACAAGGAAAACAACAACAAACTGCCATTCCTAGATGTCACGGTAGAGCGAACAGTCAATGGGGAACTTCAAACCAGCGTCTACCGGAAAACAACACACAAGGACCAAATACTGAACTGCAGAAGCAGTCATCCCAACATCCACAGCGAAGCTGCATCAGAACAATATTCCAACGATCCACAACACACTGCAGCACAAAGGAACTACGCAGAGCAGAGGAAAATTAACCTATACAGTGTATTCAAAATGAACGGGTACCCAATGGACACAGTCCGCAGATTTCTCAGCAACAAACCGAAATAAGCAGACAAAACGCGTCCAGAAACGTTAGCCACTCTCCCCTACATCAAAGACATCTCGAAAATGACTGCCAGACAACTCAGACGTCTTGGCATCACGATAGCCCACAAAGCCACCAACACACAAAGACGGCAGCTAATGAACTTGAAAGACTCTACGCAGATAACAAGCAATACTAACGTAATTTAAATAATCTCTTCGAAGAGCTGTAACAAACACTAATTGGACAAACAGGCAGAAAACTAGCGACATGACCCTCTCTCAGTAGTATTCTTGCATACAGATGAGGAAGGACACCACTTCGACTTGGACAACACATCCACCCTCGGACAAGCCAAATACAGACACGCACGAAAATTCCTAGAAGCATGGCATTCCAACCGGAACTCTATAAAAAAAAACGGTAGCACGGTGGCTCAGTGGTTAGCACTGCTGCCTCACAGCACCAGGGTCACAGCTTCAATTCGAGCCTTGGGTGACTGTCTGTGTGGAGTTTACACATTCTCCCTGTGTCTGCGTGGGTTTCCTACGGGTGCTCCGGTTTCCTCCCCCAATCCAAAGATGTGCAGGTCAGGTGAATTGGACGTGCTGAATTGCCCAAAATGTTAAGTGTATTAGTCAGAGGGAAATGGGTCTGGGTGGGTTACTCTTTGGAGGGTTGGTGTAGACTGGTTGGGCCAAAGGGCTGTTTCCACACTGTAGGGAATCTAATAAAAAAAAACACATTGACTTTAACCCGATCTTACACCCCCGAGAAAAAGAATAGGAAATGACATCACCGCAGGAAGTGACATCACCAACCCAAAGAAACCCAAACATATAAATAGAAAGCAGGAATCATCAGTAGTACTTCGTCAGGAGTCTCAGTGAAGAGGTTTCCTAGTATAGTGATGAAACGTCTGAAAATGAACCTTCCAGCTCAGCGGGAAAACGTACATCCAGAACCTCAACCTGAGCTACAAATCATCTCAAAACTCGCCAAAGACCAAGATGGACACAGAGAGAGAGGGAGAACATGGTGGGGACTAGAAGGGAGAGACAGAGAAGGACAGACAGCGTAAGTAAGGGAAAGAGGAAAAGGGAGACAAGGGACAAAGAGAGGGGGCACAGAGAAAGACAGGGCAGAGACAGAGATGGACAAAAAGAGACAATGTGAGCAACAGAGATAGTGAGAAGGAGAATAGACAGACAGCGAGAGAGAAAGAGACTGTGGGAGAAATTGGGAGAGAGAGAGAGACAGAAAGGCACAGAGAGATGGAGAGGGCAGATGTGAGAGAGGGCACAATAGATAGGGAGAGGGACTGAAAGAGAGACGGGGACAAGAGTGCGAGAGAGAGTAAAAGGGATGGGAAGGAAGAGAGAGAGAGAGAAAATGGGAGAGGTGGAGAAGCAGCGAGAGGGACACATCGAGACAGTCGGAAGCAAGAGAGGGACTGGAGGAGAGAGGGATATGGACAAAGAGAGAGGGACAGAGGGCGCTATATGAACATAGAGAGTGAACGGGACAGAGAGAGAACGGCATAGAGACAGATGGTGGCAGGGGCGACAGAGTGGCATAGATCACTGAAAAGAGAGGGGGAGAGAGACTTCTGAACCCATCCTCACTCTATTCCATCAACGGACAGTATGGAAAATGTGAGTGGCGTGAAAGAGAGGGAGATTAGGAAAGAGAGAGTGTACGAGAGAGAGAAGGAGTGAAGGCAAATTGTGGAGGTACCCACAGCAAAAAAAAGGTGTACAAAGAAGGAGGAGGAGGAGGAGAGAGAAGACCATTGTAAAATTCTGAGGGAGATACAGAGGGAGAAGGAACAAGGAAGAGAGAAAAAATGCACCGAAGCCAGTTTAGTGTGGGTGACCCAGAGGTGGAAGTAAGGACACAGTGAATTAAAAACAACTCCTGAGCTCGGACCAGCTGTCGTCCCCATCTATGAGGACCAGGACTTGGAATGGGAGGGGGAGGAGACAAAGAGAGAGCGGGACAAGGAAAGAGAGAGATGGACAGAGAGTGAGAGGTCCAGCGAGAGCGTGAATAGACAGACAGTGATAAAGTGACAGTGGGAGAAAATGGGGCAGAGAGAGAGAGAGAGAGTGAGTCTGAGAGAGGCTCTGGCGCAGCTGCATCAACACAAAGACAAACAACAATGTCGTTCACTTTGTTGTTTAACACTGTTTAATGAACACTTTTATTATTTACAAAATGAATTGATTAGATGCAAACAGTGGGATAGTGCCTTTCTTTGATTTGTCCCAGAGTTGAGAGAAACATTGAAATGTGTCCCAGTGACCTCCTGTGGGACAAGGTTGGATATACCAGCCCTACCTTCAGTCTGTTATGATAGCGACAGGCTGCTTCATTGCTGAAACACTGAACTGTAATGAGAACACCCTGGATGGACTGAGTAATGAGTGAACTTGATTGATTGGTGGATTTGCGTAAAGGTTTCAGAACGTTTTTCAGCTGCTGTCTGGGTCATGCAATAAATCACGGTGTTTGTGCAGCAACTGAGGAGTTGTAGCTTGAAGCCCAATTCCTGCACAAAGGCAAGGAGAGATATAGACTTATACCCGATATTATTCATCTGGTTATATAGAATACAGCATTGATGTTGACCATAACAGGATGAAATTTGCTGAGATCACAAGTAATAAAATTTGGATATTTTTCGATTCTTTATTTCTTTGTCAGACTGTGCGTCCGCATGGGTTACCTCAGATTACAACAGGATCTTGACCAGATGGTTCAATGGGCTGAGAAGTGGTAGATGCTGTTTAATTCAGATAAATGTGAGGTGCTGCCTTTTGGTAAAGCAAATCTTAGCAAGACTTATACACTTAATGGTAAGGTCCTAGCGAGTGTTGCTGAACAAAGAGACCTTGGAGTGCAGGTTCATAGCTCCTTGAAAGCTATGTCTGGACAAGTCCGGACAAGTCAAGGGGACAGTGCGGAGCTGGAAGTTTAAAACTAGGATGAGGTGGGGGGAGGAGAAATGAGGAAGCTGTTGAAGTCCACATTGATGCCCTGGGGTTGAAGTGCTCCGAGGCGGAAGATGAGGCGTTCTTCCTCCAGGCATCTGGCGGTACCTGCACATCCACTAATATAATTTATTGTATCCTTTGCTCCCGATGCGGTCTCCTCGACATTGGGGAGACTTGGCGCCTCCTCGCAGAGCGCTTTAGGGAACATCTCCGAGACACCTGCACCAATCAACCAAACCGCCCCGTGGCCCAACATTTCAACTCTCCCTCCCACTCTGCCGAAGACATGGAGGTCTTGGGTCTCCTTCACCGCCGCTCCCTCACCGCCAGACGCCTGGAGGAAGAACGCTTCATCTTCCGCCTGGGAACACTTCAACCCCAGGGCATCAAAGTGGACTTCAACAGCTTCCTCATTTCCCCTTCCCCCACCTCATCCTAGTTTCAAACTTCCAGTCCCCTTGACTTGTCCGGACTTGTCCGACCTGCCTAGCTCCTTTTCCACCTATCCACTCCACCCTCTCCTCCCTGACCTATCACCTTCATTTCCTCCCCCACTCACCCATTGTACTCTATGCTACTCTCTCCCCACCCCCACCCTCCCCTAGCTTATCTCTCCACGCTTCAGGCTCTCTGCCTTTATTCCTGATGAAGGGCTTTTGCCCGAAACGTCGATTTTGCTGAAGCTCCTCGGATGCTGCATGAACTGCTGTGCTCTTCCAGCACCATTGGACCAGACTCTGGTTTCCAGCGTCTGCAGTCATTGTTTTTACCATGGGTAATTTCTTTCCACCTCCTGATATGGAGTGTGAAAAGTTTGCTGTCCCGTAGGATTCTCTTCCAGTTCCTTCAAATCAAACTGAGTTTGGGAATTTCTGTCTTTTAGTCTAAATTGTGAAGAAATACAAACGCCGACAAATCATATTCACCCTTTAACTTCATGAGGGGTCTTTGAAACAGTGTCTCCTTCCCCATGTAATGGGATCTCTTACCTTGGGATCTCATCTTTTGTTCAATTCACTGATGCCCGGACGTACACAGATAACGTCACTGATAGAATGTTCCAGGGACTGTCGGTAATAGGATATGATAGAGTCATAAACATCTACATTCCAAAGTCCTTCTGTCCAGTAAATTTGTTGAAATCCCCATGTATGCAAAAACAATATGTCTGCGCAAATACCTCCATCATGTGATATAAGATCCTCTTTAATTCATACAGATGCTCTCCCTTATTCGGAGATTGCCCGCACCTTGTTCTTTTTCATTTTTGTACAACACTCTGAACTGGAAAATGTTCTGCGTATTCAGATTCCTTTACTGGTCACCCTGTAGCCATGTTTCTCTAATGCCATTAAATCATATCCATTTCTCTTAGTGTATGCACTGTATTACTCAACATTTCTTGAGAATACAACGCACATTCAGATAGAGTGCCTTTCATTCAGCTTTTAAACCATTATTCCCCGCACCATTGTCACCTTTATTCCTCATTTTAAGTGATCAGTCAACAGTCTGACATAGTCAAACGCACAGAATCACACCTGCTGGTTAACGTTTCATGACGCTCCCTCAACATCCCTCGGCATACCCTATTCCACCAACAGGACGGACTCCATCAGTAGCGGTTGCACCGTTGGATACAGTCAGCAAAAGAGTTATCCTGGAATTCCCCAACATTTATTCCAGAACCCGAGGCATCGTCTGGCAATAGGTTAATGATGGTCATGGAAATCGCCCAATGATGGGCAGCTACTGCACGCCACACAATCCCTTAATGATAAATAAGTTCTCCTCCAAATTGAAACCAAATCGGAGGAAGCACTGAGTGTGACAAAGACACAGAACATACTCTGGGTGTGGTACTTCAATGTCCATCACCAAGAGTGTCCTCACAGGCCCATCACTTACTAAGCAGATTAGGGCCTCAAGTACAGAGCAGCCAGATTGTGGGAAGTGATGAGTGAACCGAGAAGAGGGAAGCATTCTCACCGAACTACTTGTCACAGATGGATCTGTCCCTAACATTACCTGCAGGGGCACCTAGCGCATAGTCCTGGCAGAGGGAATGTCAAAGCCCCATATTGCCTTACTTCTGTTGTTGGAAAGATTTTCGAAAGGATTATAAGAGATACAACTTATAATAATCTAGAAAGCAACAATTTGATTTCAGATAATCAACATGGTTTCATTAAAGGCAGGTCGTGTCTCACAAGCCGTATTGAGCTTTTGAGAAGATGACCAAGCATATAGATGATGTTAGGGCAGTTGACTTGGTATGCATGGACTTCAGTAAAGGCTTTGATAAGGTTCCACATGGTAGGCTGTTGGAGAAAATGAGGAGGCATGGAATTGAGGGTGATTTAGCAGTTTGGATTAGAAACTGGCTTCTGTAAGAAGGCAGCGAGTGGTGGTTGATGGAAAATATTCAGCCTGGAGTCCGGTTACTAGTGGTGTGCCACAAGGATCTGTTTTGGGACCACTGCTGTTTGTCATTTTCGTAAATGACTTAGACCACAGGCATAGGTGGATGGATTAGTAAATTTGCAGATGAGACTAAAGTCGGTGCAGCAGTGGACAGTTTGAAAGAATGTTACAGGTTGTAGGGGGACTTGGATAAACTGCAGAATTGGGCTGACTGGTGCCAAATGGATTTTGTTGCAAATAACTGTAAGGTTATGCACTTTTGGAAGAACAATAGGAAGGCAGAGTACTGAGTCAATGGAAAGAATGTTGGTAGTATGGATGTGCAGAGTGACGTTGGATGCCATGTACATAGATCCCTGAAAGTTGCCACCAAGTTTGATAGTGCTGTTAAAAAAAAAAACATACGGTGTGTTAGGTTTCATTGGTAGAGGTATTGAGTTCCAGAGACTCAAGATTACGCTGCAAGATTACGCTGCAACTATACAAAACTTGGAATGGCGGCCACACTTGGAATATTGTGCACAGTTTTGGACGCCATATTTCGGCAAGGTCCAGGAAGCATTGGAAAAGGTGCAGAGGAAATTTACGAGGATGTTGCCTGGTCTGGAGGGAATGTCTTATTTGGAATGACTGAGAGACTTGGGTCTGTTCTCATTGGAATGAAGAAGGCTAAGACAGGATTTGTTAGAGACACGCAAGATAATCAGTGGGTTAGATAGGGTAGACAGTGAAAGTCTTTTTCCTAGAATGATTACGTCAACTTCTACGAGGGGGCATAATTACAAATTGAGTGGTGATAGAATTAAGACAGATGTCAGAGGTAGGTTCTTTACTCAGAGAGTGGTACAGACGTGGAATGTCCTACCTGCCAATGTCGTTAAATCAGCCACATTAGGGAGATTTAAACAATCCTTGGATAAGCACATGGATGATGATGGGACAGTGTAGGGGGTCGAGCTGAGAATAGTTGACAGGTTGGCGCAATATCGAGGGCCGAAGGGCCTGTTCTGCGCTGTATTGTTCTATGTTCTGTGTTATACATTGAAAATCCGAATATCATGTCATATGGCCCCATTCCCTACAACGTGGGACATGCATTCTAAAGGATCGAACAAATCAAAACTGTCTGCATATTGTATCAACATTTTAGATAAACGGACAAATGTATGACAGATGGAAAAGACCCAAGGAACTGATCAGGTGTACCTTCGAACTCTGTGGGAAACTAGGGAAGTGATTACTGGGCTCTATGCTGAGATGTTAGTATCACTGATAATCACAGGTGATGTGCCAGAAGACTGGAGGTTCGCTAAAGTAGTACCACTGTTTAAGAAATTTGTAAGGAAAATACAGGCAAGTCCAGGCAGTGAATCTGAAATCTGGACAAGTTGTTGGAGGGAATCCTAAGGGACAGAATGTACCTGTATTTAGAAACGCAAGGACTGATTAGGAATAGTCAACATACCTTCGCTCATGATCTTATATTCTCAGGATTTATGCAAATAATAATAAGGCCCTGAGCGTGTTGTTGAACAAAGAGTCCTTGGGTGCATGTATATTGTTCCTTGAAAGTGGAGTCGCAGGTAGATAGTGTAGTGAAAAATTATTTGCATAAATGATATGTGGAACTTGTTCAAGGGGCAACTATTGAGTGTCCTTGATAATTATGTACCTGTCAGGCAGGTAGGAAAGGGTCGTGCGAGGGAGCCGTGGTTTAATAAGGAATTGGAATCCCTTGTTAAATGGAAGAGGGCGGCCTATCTCAAGATGAGACGTGAAGGTTCAATTGGGGCGATTGAGAGTTATAGGGTAGCCAGGAAGGACCTGAAGAGAGAGCTAAAAGCAGCAAGGAGGGGACATGAAAGGTCCTTAGTAGATAGGATTAGGGAAAACCCTAAGGCTTTCTATAGGTATGTTAGGAATAAAAGAATGACTAGGGTAGGAATAGGTCCAGTCAAGGATAGTAGGGGGAAGTTGCGTGTGGAGGCGGAAGAGATTGGGGAGACACTGAATGAATACTTTTCTTCAGTATTCACTCAGGAACAGGGCATTGTTGTCGATGAGAATACTGAGGCACAAATAAGTAGAATGGATGGCTTTGAAGTATGTAGAGAAGAGGTGTTGGAAATCCTGGAAAAGGTGAAAATAGATAAGTCCCCTGGGCCTGATGGCATTTATCCTAGGATTCTCTGGGAAGCAAGGGAGGAGATTGCAGAGCCATTGGCCTTGATTTTTATGTCCTCTTTGTCTACAGGAGTAGTCCCAGAAGACTGGAGGATAGCAAATGTGGTTCCCTTGTTCAAAAAGGGGAGTAGGGATAGCCCTAGTAACTATAGGCCGGTGAGTCTCACTTCTGTTGTGGGCAAAGTCTTAGAGAGAATTGTAAGGGATAGGATTTATGCACATCTAGATAGGAATAATGTGATCAAGGATAGTCAGCATGGTTTTGTGAAGGGCAAGTCGTGCCTCACAAACCTTATTGAATTCTTTGAAAAGGTGACGAAGGAGGTTGATGAGGGGAAAGCGGTAGATGTGGTATATATGGATTTTAGTAAGGCGTTTGATAAGGTTCCCCATGGTAGGCTACTGCAGAAAATACGGAGATATGGCATTGAGGGTGAGTTGGAGGTTTGGATTAGGAATTGGCTGGATGGAAGAAGACAGAGGGTAGTAGTTGATGGCAAAGTTTCTTCATGGAGTGCTGTCACTAGCGGTGTTCCGCAAGGATCTGTTTTGGGACCATTGCTGTTTGTCATTTTTATAAATGACCTGGAAGAGGGGTTAGAAGGTTGGGTGAGCAAGTTTGCGGATGACACGAAAGTCGGAGGAGTTGTTGACAGTGAGGAAGGATGTGGCAGGTTACAGCAGGATATAGAGAAGCTGCAGAGCTGGGCAGAAAGGTGGCAGATGGAATTCAATGTAGCTAAGTGCGAGGTGATTCACTTTGGGAAGAATAACAAAAAGATGGGGTACTGGGCTAATGGTCGGATACTTGGTAGTGTGGATGAGCAGAGGGATCTTGGTGTCCATGTACACAGATCTCTGAAAGTTGCCACCCAGGTAAATAGTGCGGTGAGGAAGGCATATGGCGTACTGGCTTTTATTGGTAGAGGAATTGAGTTCCGGAGTCCTGAGGTCATGATGCAGTTGTATAAGACTCTGGTGCGGCCGCATCTGGAATATTGTGTGCAGTTTTGGTCGCCATACTATAGGAAGGATGTGGAGGCATTGGAACGGGTGCAGAGGAGGTTTACCAGGATGTTGCCTGGTATGGAAGGAAAATCGTATGAGGAAAGACTGAGGCACTTGGGGCTGTTTTCACTAGAGAAAAGAAGGTTTAGGGGTGACTTGATTGAGGTGTACAAGATGATTAGGGGGTTAGATAGGGTCGACAGTATGAACCTTTTCCCGCGTATTGAGTCGGGTATTACAAGGGGGCATAGCTTTAAATTAAGGGGGGGTAGATATAGGACTGATGTTAGGGGTAGGTTCTTCACTCAGCGAGTCGTTAGTTCATGGAATGCCCTGCCAGTAACAGTGGTGGACTCTCCCTCTTTATGGGCATTTAAGAGGGCATTGGATAGGTATATGGAGGATAGTGGGTTAGTGTAGTTTAGGTGGGCTTGGATCGGCGCAACATCGAGGGCCCAAGGGCCTGTACTGCGCTGTATTCTTCTATGTTCTATGTTCTATGTTCTACGTCTGGTAAGCTTTCCTTTATTAGTCAGAGCGTTGAGCATAAGAGGTGGGAGGTCATTTTGCGGCTGTACAGGACATTGGTTTTGCCACTTTTGGAATAATGTGGGCACACCTGGTCTCCTTGCTATCGGATGGATACTGTGAAACTTGACAGGGTTCAGAACAGGTTTACAAGAGTGTAGCCATAGTTGGAGGGCTTCAGTGTAAGGGTGAAGGTGAATAGGTTGGAGTTGTTTTTCCTTGATCCTCGGAGGCTTGGGGTAACTTTATAGAGGTTGATAAAATCATGATGCATGGATAGTGAAATAGGTCTTTTCCCAAGGGTGGCAGAGTACAAAACTAGAGCATATCGTTTTACGGTGAGGGGGCAATAAATTACAATGCACCGAAGGGCATTTTTTTTCTCCAAGAATATGGTGCGTGTATGTAAAGAGCTGCCAGACGAAGTGGTGGAGGCTGGTACAATTACCACATTTAAAATACATCTGCATGAGTATATGAATAGAAAGTGTTTAGAGGGCTATGGGCCAAGTGCTGGCAAATGGGACTCGATTATTTTAGGGCATCTGTTCTGCACGGGGAAGGGGAACGAAGTGTCTTTTCCGTGCTGTATATGTCTATGACTCAGAATAAATTCGTGGATAACACTAACATTGTCATGAAACTATGTTACGAAGAGGAGGAAGCGAATCTGTAAATGGATAAGCAGTGGACAATTTGGCAGAGGGTATAATGTGGATAACGGTGAAGCTGTGAATTTTTAAGGAAGAACAAACCGCTGTATATTACATAAGTGGAGAGAGATTACAGGATTTAGTGATACAGTGTGTACTGGATGGTTCACTCTGACCCTTTCAATCATTGAGAGTGTTGCTCCATCTCCCTGATGGTCTGCTCCCTGATGTTCCCAGTGATCCAATGCTCACAGTACACACGGGATATTTTGGTGTTGTTGTTTGCGGTGGGGAGTGCTTATGGGTAAGGTGTTTTGAACCATGTATCAAGGGAACGGCTTTTTTTTCTGTGAGGGTAACTTTCTTGCTACGTGAAGACCAGAACGTGATGACAACGGCTGACTGCTTATGAAAGAAGAGGCTGTGGCTGCTGAAAGGGTAGTGTGTATTCACTATCATGATATACTGCATGGTCACACTCCAGCATTAATTGTGTGAGGGTCTGGACTTTCCAATCAGAAGAATAAGAACAGCAAATAAAGGCATTGTCTGATCAACTGAAAAGGTTAGTTACATCGTATTCACAATTCACCTCAAGAAACAGCCCAGGTACCATAAACCCGGATGAGATACCTATTCAGCATAAAGCACTGCAGACCAGGCCAACGTATTGCTCAATACATCTAGGCAATGTGGAATGCTGCGCAGATCACACACGTGCATCGATCTGAAAACCCAGATCAGGTATCTGGCCACAATGGAGAGTTGTGTACAACACCCCAATGCCTTAATTGTTAACACTGTGGTAGATTGCTGTCCAGCATCGGAAACGTGGAGACCATTCTGGAAGTGATGGGATGTGAAGCTCCCATTCATTTACAGTATATAGCAAAGGGTGCCGTGGTTATAAAAATACCAACAAATGGGAGAGATTCGGGAAATATACAGAAAAGGAGAGATTGAGAGGCACTGTCATGGAGGATGTGTTCACAGATTTCAGAATACTGAAATGAAATGTTTTCCATAGTGTTGAGAAGTCGAAATGTTATATGTTCACGTTGAAATAGAGAGTGCTTTCTGAATATTAACGTAAACGTAAAGTACAGGCTCTGCTTACGGAATGGAAAGGCTGGGAGACAGGCTGTTCCAAAATACAGCATAGAATATAGATCAATACAGTCCAAAACAGGTGCTTCGGCCCTCGATGTTGAGCCGACCTGTGAACTAATCTCGGCCCATCAGCCTACACTATCCCATCATCATCCATATACTTATCCAAGGATTGTCTAAATGCTCTGAATGTGGCTGAGTTAACTGAATCAGCAAGCAGGGCATTCCACGCCCTTACCATTCTCTGATAAAGAGCCCGCGTCTGACATCTGTCTTAAATCTATCACCCCTCGATTTGTAGTTATATCCCCTCATACAAACTGATGTCATCATCCTAGGAAAAAGACTTTCACTGCCTACCATATCTAATCTTCTGATCATCTAGTATGTCTCTGTCAAATCCCCTCTTAGCCTTCTTCTATCTCTTGAGAACAGACCCAGGTCTCTCAGCCTTTCCTCATAAGACTTTCCCTCCAGACCAGGCAACATCCTGGTAAATCTCCTTTGCATTTTTTCCAATGTTTCCACATTCTTCCTCTATTGGGGCGACCAGAACTGTACAAAATATGCATGTCCGGTCGCAGTAGCGTTCTGTACAATTGCAGGATGGTATTATGGCTCTGGAACTCAAACCTAACACATCGTGTGACCGTCTTAACAGCACTATAAACCTGGGTGGCAACATTCTGGAATCTACTACATGGACACCAAGAACCCTCTGTACATCCACACTACCAAGAATCTTTCCATTGACCCAGTATTCTGTCTTCCTGTTATTCTTCCCAAGGTGAATCACTTCAAATTTGTCAGCATCGATCTCTATTTGCCACCTCTCAACGCAGTTCTGCAGTTTATCCAAGTTGCCCTGCAACCTGCAACATTCTTCCACACTGTCCACTACTCCATCGACTTTAGTCTCATCTGCAAACTTTCTAACCCATCCACAGATGCTGGCATCCAAGTCATTTATGAAATTGACAAACAGCAGTCGTCCCAAAACATATCCATGTTGCACAACACTAGTAACTGGACTCCAGGCTGAATACTTTCCATCAACCACCACTCGTTCCCTTCTTACAGAAAGCCAGTTTCTAATCCAAACTGCTAAATCACCCTCAGTTCCATGCCTCTGCATTTTCTCCAACAGCCTACAATGTGGAACCTTATCGAAGGCTTTACTGAAGTCTGTGTACATCATATGCTTGGTCACCTTCTCAAAAAACTCAACGAGGTTTGTCAAGCATGATCTGTCCTTGATGAAACCATGTTGACTCTCTGCAATCAAAATGTTGCCTGTTAGGTTATAAGAAATCCTAAATCTTATAATCCTTTCCAAAACTTTTCCTACAACAGGCGTAAGGCTCACTGGTCTATAATTACCTAGGTCATCTCTACTGCCTTCTTGAACAAGGGCACAACATTTGCAATCCTCTAGTCGTCCGGTACTAAACCTGTAGACAATTATGATTCGATGTTCAAGGCCAATGGCTACAACGCCTCTTCCCTAGCTTCCCAGAGAATCCTCAGATAAATCCCATCCATCCCAGGGGACTTGTCTACTTTCAATCCTTCTAGATTTGAGAACACCTCTCCCTTACTAACCTCAATCCTTTTGTGTCTAATATCTCGTATCTCATTCTTCTCCTCTACAATATTCTCATTTTCCTGAATTAAAACCACTGAGAAATATTCGTTTAGCACTCTCCGATCTCCATAGGGTCCACACACAACTTTCCATTTCTGTTTATGGCCTTATTCCTACCCTTATCATCATTTTATTCCTCATATAGCTAGTGAAAGCTTTCTCCTTTATTCTACCTGCTAACGAGTGCTCGTGTCCTCTTTTAGCTCTTGCTAACTCTCTCTTTAAATCCTTCCTAGCTAATCTGTAACTCTCCGTCGCGTCATCTGAACCACCTTGCCTCATTGTCACATAAGATTCCTTCTTCTGCTTAACAAGAAATGCAATTTCTGTAGTAAACCACAGTTCCCTTACCTTATCACGTCTTCCCTGCCTGACAGTGACATACCTATCAAGGACACACAATATCTGTTTCTTAAACCAGTTCCATATTTTGATTGTACTCATCCCGTGCATTTTGCTACCCCAATCTATGCATCCTAAGTCTTGCCTAATTGCATTATAACTGTCCTTGCCCCATCGGCAAATCTTGCCCTGTGGCAAGTACCGATCGGTTTCCATCGCTAAACTAAACATAACTGAATTATAGTCACTCTCGCCAAAGTGCTCACCTACAACTAAATCAAACACCTGGCCTGGTTCATTACCGAGCACCAGATCCAGTGTGGCCTCCGTTCTTGTCGGCCCTTCGACATACTGTGTCAGGAAACCCTCCTGCACACATTGAATGAAAAGTTATCCATCGAACGTACTGGAGTCATGGCTTTTCCAGTCAATGTTGGGGAAGTTAAAGTCCCCCATAATGACCACCCTGTTCCTTTCACTCCTGCCCAGAAATGTTTTGCAAAACCTCTCATCGACATCCCTGGAACTCTGTGGAAACCTATAAAAAAACTCAAAGCAGTTTGATCTCTCCTCTCCTGTTTCGAACTTCAACCCATAATAACTCAGTAGATGAGTCCTCGTCAAAAGTTCTTTCAGACACTGTTATACCATCCTTGACTAACAAGGCCATATGTACCCCTCTTTTACTGCCTTGTCTGTTTTTAATGAAAGATCTGAACCCTGGAACCTGCAACATCCATTCCTGACCATGCTCGATCCACCTCTCCAAGTGGCCACAACATCGAAGTCCCAGGTACCTATCCATGCTGCAAGCTCACCCACCTTATTTCGGATACTTCTGGCGTTGAAGTAGATATACTTCAAACCAGATTACTATCTGCCAGCACATTCCTGTGACCGTGGGTTTCTGTCCATGTCCTCCCTTCTCTCATCCTCTTGTGCACTAGAACTCCACCTTAGGTTCCCAGGCCCTGCTGAGGTAGTTTAAACCACCCGAATAGCAGCAGCAAATTTCCCACCTGGATATTAACACCCCTCTCGTTCAAGTGATGACCGTTCTGTTTGTATAGGTCCTACCTTCCCCAGAATGAGCCCCAATTATCCATGTATCTGAAACCCTTCCTCCTGTAATATCCCTGCAGCCACCTGCTCAGCTGATACCTCTCTTTATTCATTGCTTCGCTATCACGAGGCATGGGTAACAAACCGGAGATAACAACTCTGTTTTAGATGTCAGCTTCCACTTTAGCTCCCTGAGATCCTGTCTTACATCCCTATCCCTTTTTCTACATACGTCGTTGATACCTATTTGAACCACGACTTGGGGGTGGTCATCCTCTCCATTCAGTATGTCAAGGACGCGCTCTCCCATAGTATCAGCGGCAGCAGCATCCCGAAACAATTGGGATCAGCAACTCCAGAGAGATGGAGACGAAGAGAATCTTAGAACATTAGGCTGGAATGCTTCAACAATAGATGAGAATCTGAGAACATGAGACTGGAATGTTTCAACAGTGGGTGAGAATCTGAGAACATTAGACTGCTATGTTACACCAATGGACAGGAGTTTATTCTGGGGTCTATACTGGCTTTCTCAGGCTTGGCCACGTTTAGAGTTTCCGATTCGAGGCGTACTGATGAATATTCGGGGGTGTTATTATCCCATCCTCGCTCTTGTTGGCGTTACTGGTAAGTCTATCTCTGTCCATTCTCTAAACTATCGTGGAGATTATCACTATTTCTGTTATTTGTATTTAGCAAAGACATAAAATATTATCTTCAGTTTCAGTTGCAAATTTCACTTCCTTTCCACGAATTTCAGAGTCCTCACTCAGAAACATCTAAGAAGGAACAAATTGTTCAGAACCCCGACTCTGCCTTTTGCCCTGAACTGCTTCATGTCTCTTTATCCTCTCTGACATCAAACCTGCCTACACCCACCTCGATAATATCCTCAGTCTCCACCTATGCCTCAATTTTGTTGCTAAATAAGCCATAATCTACCCCTTTGATAACTTCAGGTTTTATGGCTCCAGTTCTCGTCCGACTACTCTTCCCTGTTACAAATAATTTGATCACAAACTTGTCTTGTGCCTGCAGCTACTTCACAATAGGAACTCCAAATCAGAGTAATGATTGCAGAGGCACAGGATTTGACTCTAAAAACGTTGTATGAAATCCTACCACAGTCAATGACAGAACTTAAGCTCGAATGACAAAAAATGGAATGTAACTTAATTTCGCGAATATAAGCCATAAACCATTGGGATTTATTTTATTGATTCACAGATGGCCTTTGGTAAAGAAACTTAACAGTATTGCCCAGTCTGGACTACATGTGCCTTCAGACCGACAGCAAAATGTTTGGCTTCATATTGTCCTGACAAATGGACTCACAGTTAAAGGCAACTAGGGATGGACAACAAGTGTTGCCCTTGTCAGTGAAGCTAACATTCCGTGAAACAATGACATTAAAGGTGAAATAAACCAAGAAAATGTGGATGCTGAAGATCTGAAATAGAACTTACCAGCATCTGAAATTGTTCGAGAATCTAACAGGTATGGCAGTCTCAGTCAGGAGAAAAATAGATAACTTTTTGAGTCCAGTGAGTCTTCATCAGAACTGAAAGCAACTGGGAAATAATATTATTCATATCAGGGATGGTTGTGTTGAAGGTTTGAGTTGAATGGATGTAGAAATGCCCAGCAAGACGGAAGGAGAGAGAGAGAGAGAAAGTAGTGGAGTTGGGGGTAGTAGTGAGAAAGGAGAAGCAAGCATAAGAATTGTTGATGATGTACTGAAAGAAACATAAAATGGGAGGTTATTCTAAAATTTCCATTTTTCCCATATTTCTCAAGATCACGTACACTTAAGTCTGTCCCTGTTGGACCGGAGTTATGTTCCCTCTATCTCGCTTTTCTGAGTGTGGTGATCAACTGAATCGGCAATATTGGTGCTTCCAATACAGTTGCTGAGATACAGAGAAACGTAATGTTACATTGTCAGCTTTGGGGAGAGGAACATTTACTGTGGGACTGTGCAGATATGTTGCAGCGTTTTCAGCCAGGAAGAGAAACTGAGGAGAGGCAGGACTTTTCAAAACAGAGTGAATGCGTCATGTATATGGGGATTTAACTTTCCTGTCATTGAAAAATCAGTAGAGGTCCTGTGGATGGTTTTCTTGGGTTTGTGTTGTCAGCTGCTGGGTTCATTCAGGGAGACGCGAGAGTCTGTTGACCTTACTCTGGACACTGCATTTACAGAGCGTCTTGGCCCATATTAATCAATTCGAGCAGAGACTACACATAAGAAAAGCTCTATAAACAAGGAGGCGCAGGGCACTGCAGGATCCTCCCTGGGTTTTCCGGCTGCACCTATGCCAGGTGAAAAGTATGAAACCAGTTTGCTTCAAACGTTAGGTGGTCACTGAACTGTCTTCCATCTTTCAGTATAACCTGTGGCCTCACCCCAGGAACAGGACTGTACTGGTACTCACCAGGAATTGAACTGTTCCATTTTGGAAATTGCCAGTCGGGAGAGGATGACATTTCCATCATCTCCAGAGTGCAGTCCTACAATGTATTCACTGGCCAACAGAAGGCCACCTGGCTGCTGAGAGGAACCCATTGCGTCTATCTCCTTAGAGGGAGGTACAAATATAAACTTCGCACAATACGAGAGAACAGGGTGAGTGGTGAAAACGAGCAACTTCTGGAAATTGGAATTAATAAAAATTATTGAAATGAAGGTTCATGAGTTGCTGCATCTGGTAAGCTAAGTCCCACGGTATTGAAGAGGAGGCGATACAGCGACTTACTGTTCATTCTTCAAAGTTGTTTAGATTCTGGAATGCAGTTATTGTGAACCTAAATATTTAAAACTGGTCAAAGAGGCAAAACGGAAAACTAAATAGGATAGCTTAATGTCAGCTGTGAGAGAAACATTGGAACTTTTAATCAGAAATGTAACAACTTAACTCTTGGAGAGTAATGGTCTGATTTGTTAGAGTTGATCTAGATTTAGCAGAAGGGAAATGATCTTTGGTAAAACTGATGGAGGTTGTCCGTTGTGACATTGACAATTGAAAACCACTGGGGGTGGAGTATTTGCATTTTCAGAAGACATCTGACATGTTTGAATGCAGTTGAGTGGAGAATGTTAGAGTCCATGGCGGTTAGGGGTGGAATATTCCATTTTGATTAAAAATTGGATAATGGAGAGAATGAAGAGTGTAGTGGATTTTTTTCTCTGAATGAAGGCTTGTTGGGTATCAGAAGGGTCAGTGTTTGAGCAATAGCTGTTCATAAATTATAAAAATGGTTCAGATATGAACAACAAGTATAATAATTCACAGTTATGCTTATTAAATGGTATGAGGTTAGGAAGTGCTGTTGCTGAAAAGGACCTGAATTTGCTTGACCACAACTCAACGACAGCATTCAAGTGGGGCAATGAGTAATTAGGACTGTAAATGATTTCTGGGCCTTCATGCAAAATAATTGATGTACCAGAGTAAATATATCGTTCCTAATGATCATATCTTGTTGAGAGAGTATTTGGGTTATTGTGTACAGATTTTTTCTGTTTTATAAATAATGATCTCCTCGTCACCAAGACAGTGCAAAGGGGTTTCAGCAGACTAAGCTCTGCTGATGGTAACATGAGGAGAGAGTGAAGAAGCAATATATTTAATCTGTAGCGCAGTGGGAGGCAAAGAAGTTGAAACCTGATGGTTATGGACGGACACCCATCATGTCCCAAACATCCATTGATAAGTTGAGAATTCCATACTTTCCTGAGGATGCTTGATTCTGGATCGTTTGCATGCATCTGCAGACATCCTCATGTTGATTCATAGAGTGGTGCAGGCTCTGAATGAACTCTGAACACTTTAATGTGCAGTTACTGGGTGACCCTGCACTGAATATCACATTGTACACAATCCTGTCAGCATTCTGAAACAGTGTACCAATCCCACCAGCTTCTGACCTCCATGTAGACCATGGGTCTGCCTTCTTGGAGATGGAAGGCATCTTGGAGAATGGTTAAAAATGTTGGCTTTATTCATACTGTCAGAAAACCTTGCTAATGTAACACGTATGCAGTATGAGTAATGAAGCCACGATGAACAAGGTGGAGCAGTCTGTGCAATTCCTGTTCTATTTGTGTGTGATGTTGGAACATCTCTGACACCTTCCTGTTTCTGTTAGTGTTCTGAGAAGCTGAATTACTTCTTCCTGGTCCTTTGTAAGAGACTACAGGTGTGAAATGGTCTCTTTCTAATCTGTGTAAGTGACGCATGGGACTGAACAGATCCTCGTCTTCCTGTGTAACAGGCAGGAGGGACTGAATAGGGCATCCATCTTCTTGTCCAATAGTTTTGATAGACTGAATGACTTCCCATTATTTTTGTCAATCTAGATTGAGATGCTGAATGAGCATTTCAGTGGGGGAGTGAGTGTGATGGTGGGGGAGTAAGTGGAGTATTGTGCATGACCTTCAGGGTGTGCGCAGAGGAGGAACAGTGACTGTGAGGGAGAGTGTGGTGGCGTGAGCATGACTGTGGGGAGTGAGTGTGACAGTGAAGGAATTTGTCGGGGACTGAGCGTGATCGAGGGGGAGTGTGTGCACGAGTGAGCATGACAGTGGGAGAGTGAGCAGGGGAGTAAGCATGATGGTTAGTGAATGTGCAGGGAAATGAGTATGACAGTGGGGGAGGGTGCAGGTGAGTGCGCGTGATGGTGGGTGAGTTTACAGAGAGTGAGTATGATGGTGGGGGAGGGGGCGTGGGAGTGAGTGTGACGGTGGAGGAGAGTATGGAAGAGTGAATGTGATGGTGAGAGAATGTGTGGGGGTGGGAATATGACGGTGGGGGAGTGTGTGGGGGAGTGAGCGTGACTGTGGGACAGTGTGTGGATGAGTGAGCATGATGGTGGTGGAATGTGCGGGGGAGGTGTGTGTGATGGTGGAGGAGTGTGCTGGGAGTGAGAATGATGGTGGAGGCGTGTGCGTTGGAAGTGAATGTGATTCGAGGGGAATGTGTGTATGAGTGAGTGTGAGGGTGGGGGATTATGCAAAGGAGTGAGTGGGATGGTGGGGGTAGTGTCCGAGTGGAGTGAGTTTGATGGTGGGGAGTGTGTGGGAGGGTGAGCGTGACGGTGGGCGAGTGTGCAGGCGAGGGAGTGTGACAGTGAGGGAGTGTGTGTCTTTGGGAGTGTGTGAGGGAGAGTACGTGATGGTGGGGGAGTGAGAGTGACGCTGGGGGATTGAGCGGGAGAATGAGTGAGACGGTGGTTGAGTGAGCATAACGGTGGGGAGAGTGCGCGGAGGATTTAGTAGGGGAGTGAATGTGACAGTGGGGGATTCACCGTGATGATGGGTGTGTGTGGGACAGTGAGTGTGTGAGGGAGAGGGAGTGCGCTTGGGATTGAAAGCGATGATGAAGAGAGTATGAGAATGGAGTGTGACGGAGGTGACAGTGCGTGGGTAGGTGAGTGTGGGAGTTTTTGTGGATGGAAGTGTGACAGTGGGGAGTGGATGAGGGAATGAGCATTTTGGTGGTGTAGTGTGCAGGAGAGTGACCATCACGGTGGGGAAGAAAGTGGAGTACTGTGCATGACCATCGGAGTGTGAGCAGGGGAGTGACAGTGATGGTGAAGGAAAGTGCGTTGGCGTGAGCTAGACTGTGGAAGAGTGAGTGTGACAGTGGGGGAGTTTGACAGGGAGTGAGCGTAATGGGGGAGTGTGTGGGGGAGCGAGTGTGACATTGGGGGAGTTTGTCAGGCAGTGAGCGTGATAGCGGGGGAGGTTGCAGGGGAGAGGGCATTAAGGTGGTGGAGTGTGCGGGTAGGTGAATGCGATGATGTGGGAGTGTGTGTGTGAGTGACAGCGATGGTGGGAAGTGTGGGGGTGTGAATGGAATGGCGGGGGAGTGTGTGGAGGTGTGAGAGTGATGGAGGGGAGTGTATGAGGGAGTGAACGTGATGTAGAACAGTATGCAGGGGAGTAAGTGTGATAGTGGGGGAGTGTGTGGGGCGTGAGTATGAAGGTGAGGGAGTGTGCGGGGGAGTGAGAGTGACAGTGAGAAAGTGTATGAGGGAGTGAATGAGATGGTGGGGTAGTTTGTGAGGGTGTAAGCACGACGGTGGGGGAGCATGCAGTTTTATGAGTATGGTGGCAGGTCAGTGTACGGGGGTGTGAGTGTGACGGTGTTGGTGCGTGCGTGTGTGTGAGCAGGACAGTGTGGGGAGTGTGTGGGTGGTGTGAGTGTGACGATGGCGGAGTGTGTGAGGGTGTGAGTGTGATGGTGGGGAGGTGTGCAGAGAATCAGTGTGTTGGTGTGTGTGTGGGGAGAGTGAGTGAGATTTTGGTGGAGAGTGTGGGAGTGTGAGAGTGATGGTGGGGTCGTGGGCGTGACGAGTTTGATGGTGGTGAGAGTGTGCAAGAGTGAGCGTAATGGTGGGGGAGTGGACAGGGGAGTGGGCATGACGGTGGTGGAGTGTTGCGGGGAAGTAAGCAGGAAGCTGGGGTAGTGAGCATGAAGGTGAAGGAGTGCATGGGGAGTGAGTGTCACGGTGGGTGTGTAAGCAGGGTAATGAGTGTGACAGTGGGGATGTGAGCATGACAGTGGGGGAGTTTGTAGGGGAGTGAGAGCGATGGTGGTGAGTGTGTGGGGGAGTGAGCATGTTGCTGTGGGAGTGAGTGTGAAAGGATTCGGAGTCTGTGGGGCAGTGAGCTTGACATTGAGGGAACGTGCAGGGAAGTCAGTGTGACAGTGGGGGAGTGTGAGGGGAGTGGGTGTGACGGTGGGGGAGTGAGCAGGAGTGTGACTGTGATAGTGGGAGAGTTTTTGGGGGTGTGAGCATGACGGTGGGGTTTTCAATGTAACGGTGATGGAGTGTGCAGGGGTTTGAGCATGACGGTAGGGGAGTAAGTGGAGTACTGAGCATGGCCCATGGGGGTGTGAGCGGGGGATTGACGGTGATGGTCTGGGAGAGTGTGGCGGCGTGAGCGTGACTGTAACCGATTGAGTTGTGACGGTGGGGGTGTGTGAATGGAGTGAGCGTGATGGTAAGGGAGTGAGCAGGAGAGTGAGCGCGACAGTGGGGGAATGTGCAGGGGAGTGAGAATGATAGTAGGGGAGACGATGGGTGCATGATCTTGATGGTGAGGGAGTGTGTGTGGGTGTGAGCATGACCATGCGGAGTGTGGGGATGTGAGCATGAAGGTGGGGGAGTGTGCAGTGGAGTGAGTGTGACGGTGGGGGAGAGTGGTAGAGTGAGATTGGTGGTATCAGCATGATGGTGGCGGCGTGTGTGGGGAAGAGAGCATGACAGTGAGGGAGTGTGTGGGAGAGTGAATATGACAGTGGGGGATTGTGCAATGGAGTGAGTATGACGGTGGGGAGAGTGCGGGGATGCGAGTGTGACAATGGAGGAGCTAACCGGGGGTGAGCATGACCGTGGAGAAGAGTGCAGGAGAGCGAGCATGATGGTGGGGGAGAGTGCAGGAGCGTAAGAGTGACGTGGAAGAGTATGCGGGAGAGTGAGCACGATGGCGAGGGAGAGCGTGCGGAGGTGGCATGACGGTGAGGAAGTGTGCAGCAACATAAGAGTGGTGGTGAGTGAGTGTTTAGGGGCATGAGCGGGACGGTGGAGAGAGTGTGGTGTGTGAGTTTGACAGTGAGTGAGTATGCGGGGAGTGAGCGTGATGGTGGGAGATTATGCGGGGGATTGAGTGTGATTGGTGGGGAGCGTGCAGTGGAGTGAGCATGACGGTTTGGCAGTGTGTGCGGGATTGAGCATGACGGTGGTGTGTGTGCGGGGGAGTGAGCATTGAATGCCAATTTCCTCGTATTATGATTTGATCTACTCACCTTGGTAAGCCCTGGACCCATGCAGAGATCTGTGCCATGTTGCAAGTTGCCACAGACCCATTGTATTTTACTTGTTTCTACTTAGGCTTATTGTATATAATTGTTATAAAAAACTGGCTTCATCCTCAGCTCGAGGAATAGAAATTCTAGACATACTGGGCAAACTATCTGTTCTGTTTCAGCTTCGACAGATTTTCTTCCGTGATATCGCTGAAATAAACTTTGAAATGTGCTTTGTGATCTCTAATTTATTGGGGACATTTCTCCGATACATATTCCCTGTTTTTACACTGTCAAACCTCTTAAGAATCCTATCTGATTCGATGAGATCACATCTTAATGTTCTAAATTCAAGGGCGGAGACTCCCAGGCTGTTTATTGCTCATAAGGCAATCCCACCACACCTGGGATCATCTAGTGAACCTTCTTAGAGCTGCCTACAGCAAAATGCTATCTTCTAAATAAGATGACAAAAACTGCTGATATACTCCATGTGTTGTCTCTCCAGCACCTTGCACATTTTCAGTAAGACCTCCCTAGCTTACACTCCAACCCCTTTGAAATAGCGTTCGATTAGACTTCCTTTTTACCTGCTGCACTAATGTGCTCGCTTTCTGTGTTTTGTGCACAAGGGCCCGTAATTCCATGTGTTAAAGACTTATGCTTTTCTTTCTCCACTTGAATAATATTTATTTGTATACTCGCTTCCAAAATTTAACAACGTTGCATTTTCCCACAATATACTGTATTTGCTAAATGTTTATCTAAGCATTTGTTTCTGAACCATTTCTATCCCTCTTGCAACCGTTTTTCCTTTTTTTTGTGCTGTCTGCAAATTCGACCCCAGTACTTTCTCCTTCCATCCCCCAACTCTCAGCAGAGAGCGTCGCGAGCTGGGCAGAAGTGAGGTTGGTGCGCAGAGCTGGTCGGGAAGGTAAGTGATTGATATATAAAGAACTTACCTCGACGCCAACGGTCTTTTCTCAGCAGAGAGCGGCGCGAGTTGGGCGGAGGTGAGGTTGGAGCACAGAGCGCAAGTGATTGATATTAGAATGGGTGTGTTCTAGACCCCAGGCCCTACAAAGTAGGGCCTCCCTCCCATCCTCCTCCTCTAACCTAACTTTAAAATTCACAGGTGAGCTACTCAGTGTTCTTGTTTTGGAGACGAAGCGTAGAGTAATGGCAGCGCAGGCAGTGGATTGTTCCTCCTGCAGAATGTTTGAGGTAGGGGTGACCACCGATACTGTTGCCGACTTCATCTGCACGAAATGCAGTCAGATCCTGCTCCTCACAGAACGAGTTAGGGAACTGGAACTGGAGTTGGATGAACTGAGGATTATTCGAGAGGCTGAGAGGATGATAGATCGAAGCGACAGGGACATAGTTACGCCAGAGAACAGAGGTAGCTGCGTAACAGTTAGAGGTGGGAAGGGGAGGAAGCAGGCAGTGCAGGGATCCCCTGTGATCGTTCCCCTAAACAATAAGTATACCGCTTTGGATACTGGTGGGGTGGGGGGGGGGACGGCCTCGCAGGGGTAAGCTGCAGGGACCGGGTCTGTGACTCGAGGTCTGGCTCTGAGACTCAGAAGGGAAAGGGGGAGAGGAGGAGAGCGCTAGTTATAGGAGACTGTCTAGTTAGAGGTATGGACAGGCGGTTCTGTGGGCATGGGCGAGACTCTCGGATGGTTTGTTGCCTCCCGGGTGCCAGGGTCTGAGACGTCTCAGACCGTGTCTTCAGAATCCTTAAGGGGGAGGGTGTGCAGCCAGAAATCGTGGTGCACGTTGGCACCAACGACATAGGTAGGAA
This sequence comes from Chiloscyllium plagiosum, assembly GCF_037043375.1. Taxonomy (NCBI): domain Eukaryota; kingdom Metazoa; phylum Chordata; class Chondrichthyes; order Orectolobiformes; family Hemiscylliidae; genus Chiloscyllium; species Chiloscyllium plagiosum. The sequence continues at coordinate 70,940,714 of NW_028270173.1, forward strand.
GAGGGGTGGGGAGGTCATTCAAGAGCTCAGGGAGTTCGGCTGGAAGCTAAAAGCTAGGACAGACAGAGTCGTCATCTCTGGGTTGTTGGCGGTGCCACGTGACAGTGAGGCAAGGAATAGGGAGAGAGTGCAGTTAAACACGTGGCTGCAAGGACGGTGTCGGAGGGAGGGCTTCAGGTATTTGGACTATTGGACTGCATTCTGAGGAAGGTGGGACCTGTACAAGCAGGACGGGTTGCACCTGAACCAGGAGGGCATCAATATCCTGGGGGGTAGGTTTGCTAGCACTCTTTGCGGGGGGGTTTAAACTAATTTGGCAGGGAATGGGATCTGGACTTGTAGTCCAGCAAGTACGCTAGCTGTTTGTCAGGATGTCCAAGAATGTAGGGAGGCTGTGAAGAAGGTAGCACTGACAGTGAATACTTGCGGGCACAGAGATGGGTTCAAGTGCGTATACTTCAACACAAGGAGTATCAGTAATAAGGTGGGTGAACTTAAGGCGTGGATCGGTACCTGAGACTACGATGTTGTGGCCATTACGGAAACGTGGATAGAAGATGGACAGGAATGGTTGTTGGAGGTTCCTGGTTACAGATGTTTCAGTAAGATTAGGGAGGGTGGTAAAAAAAGGAGGGGGGGTGGCGTTACTAATTAGAAATGGTACAACGGCTGCAGAAAGGCTGTTCGAGGGGGATCTGCCTTTGGAGGTAGTATGGGCTGAAGTCAGAAATAGGAAAGGTGCAGTCACCTAGTTGGGTGTTTACTATAGGCACCCCAATAGCAGCAGAGATGTGGAGAAACAAATTGGGAAACAGATTTTGGAAAGGTGCAGAAGTCACAGGGTAGGAGTCATGGGCGATTTCAATTTCTCAAATATTGATTGGAAGCTCTTTAGATCAAGTAGATTGGATGGGGCGGTGTTTGTGCAGTGTGTCCAGGAAGATTTCCTAACTCAGTATGTAGTTTGTCCGACCAGAAGGGAGGCCATGTTTGATTTGGTACTCGGTCATGAACCGGGACAAGTGATGGGCTTGTTAGTGGGTGAACATTTTGATAATGGTGACCACAATTCTGTGACTTTCACCTTGGTTATGGAGAGAGATAGGTGCGTGCAACAGGGTAGGTTTTACAATTGGGGGAAGGTTAATTACGATGCTGTAAGACATGATCTGAGGAGCATAAGTTGGGAGCATAGGCTGTCAGGGAAGGATGTCGTGGAAATGTGGAACTTTTTCAAGGAACAGATACGACGTGTCCTTGATATGTATGTACCTGTCAGGCAGGAAAGAAATGGTCGTGTGAGGGAACCTTGATTGACGAGGGAGGTTGAATGTCTTGTAAAGAGGAAGAAGGTGGCTTACGTAAGGTTGAGGAAACAGGGTTCAGACAGAGCAGTGGAGGGATACAGGATAGCCAGAAGGGACCTGAAGAAAGGGATTAGGAGAGCTAAGAGAGGGCATGAAAAATCTTTGGCGGATAGGATCAAGGATAACCCAAAGGCATTTTATGCGTATGTGAGAAATATGAGAATGACGAGAACGAGGGCAGGTCCAATCAAGGACAGTAGTGGAAGACTGTGTATTGAGTCGGAAGAGATAGGAGAGGTCTTGAATGAGTACTCTTCTTCAGTATTTACGAACGAGAGGGACCTTATTGTTGAAGAGGAGAGTGTGAAACGGACTGGTAAACTAGAGGAGATACTTGTTAGGAAGGAAGATGTGTTGGACATTTTGATTAACTTGAGGATAGACACGTCCCCCGGGCCTGATGGGATATATCCTAGGATTATGTGGGAAGCAAGAGAGGAAATTGCAGTACCGTTGGCAATGATCTTTTCATCTTCACTGCCAACGGGGGTGGTACCAGGGGACTGGAGAGTGGCGAATGTTGTGCCCCTGTTCTAAAAAGGGAATAGGGATAACCCCGGGAATTACAGGCCAGTTAGTCTTACTTCGGTGGTAGGTAAAGTAATGGAAACGGTACTGAGGCTTAGGATTTATGAGTATCTGGAAAGACACTGCTTGATTCGGGACAGCCAGCACGGATTTGTGAAGGGTAGGTCTTGCCTTACAAGTCTGATTGAATTCCTTGAGGAGGTGACCAAGCATGTGGATGGGGGTAGAGCAGTGGATGTAGTATACATGGATTTTAGTAAGGCATTTGATAAGGTTCCCCATGGTCAGCTTATGTGGCAACTCAGGAGGCATGGGATATAGGGAAATTTGGCCAATTGGATAGAAAACGGGCTAACCGGTCGAAGTCAGAGAGTGGTGGTAGATGGTAAATATTCAGCCTGGAGCCCAGTTACAAGTGGAGTTCCGCAAGGATCAGTTCTGGGTCCTCTGCTGTTTGTAATTTTTATTAATGACATGGAGGAGGGAGTCGAAGGGTGGGTCAGTAAATTTGCAGATGATACGAAGATTGGTGGAGTTATGGATAGTGAGGAGGGCTGTTGTCGGCTGCAAAGGGACTTGGATATGATGCAGAGCTGGGCTGAGGAGTGGCAGATGGAGTTCAACCCTGCCAAGTGTGAGGTTGTCCATTTTGGAAAGACAAATAAGAATGCGGAATACAGGGTTAACGGTAGGGTTCTTAGTGAGGTGGAGGAACAGAGGGATCTTGGGGTCTATGCTCATAGATCTTTGAAAGTTGCCACTCAGGTGGATAGAGCTTGTAAGAAGGCCTATGGTGTATTAGCGTTCATGAGCAGAAGGATTGAATTCAAGAGTCGTGAAGTGATATTGCAACTGTACAGGACTTTGGTTAGGCCACATTTGGAGTACTGTGTGCAGTTCTGGTCGCCTCACTTTAGGAAAGATGTGGAAGCTTTGGCCAGGGTGTAGAGAAGATTTACCAGGATGTTGCCTGGAATGGAGAATAGGTCGTACCAGGATAGGTTGAGAATGCTAGGCCTTTTCTAGTTGGAACGGCGAAGGATGAGGGGTGACTTGATAGAGGTTTATAAGATGATCAGAGGAATAGATAGAGTGGACAGTCAGAAACTTTTTCCCCGGGTACAACAGAGTGTTACAAGGGGACATAATTTTAATGTGAAGTGTGGAAAGTATAGGGGAGATGTCAGGGGTGGGTTCTTTACCCAGAGAGTGGTGGGGACATGGAATGCGCTGCATGTGGGATGGTAGAGTCAGAATCTTTGGTGACCTTTAAGCGGCAATTGGGTAGGTACATGGATGGGTGCTTAAGCTAGGACAAATGTTCGAGAAAACATCGTGGGCCGAAGGGCCTGTTCTGTGCTGTATTGTTCCATGTTCTATGTTCTAACTCATCCATCTATGTTGCATATTATTGTAGTTCCAGTAATTATCCATGTGAAACTGCCAGTGGCTCCATTTCACCAGCCTGAAAAAGAACATCATAACCCTGCTCATTGTCTCCTGGCTGTTAACTAATGTTCTATCCACTTAAACATGCCACCTCCGATAACATGGGCAATACCAATATCTTAAGACTTAAACTTTTGTGAGGTACCTTGTTGAGTGCCTACTTAAAGTCCAAATACAAAACGTATATGACCAGTGGAGTGCCAGAAGAATCGGTGTTTTGTACAACAACTTTCGTCCTTTAAATAACTAATTTGATGCGAGCATCAGGGATATAGTTTGTAAGTTTGCAGATGACATTGAATTTGTCGGTGTAGTGGACAGAGAAGAAGGTTACCTCACATTACAACGGGATCTTGATCGGATGGGTCAATGGCCTTAGAAGGGCTCGATGGATTTTAATTTCAGTAAATGTGAGGTTCTGCATTTTGGGAAACCAAATCCTATCAGGTCTTATGCACTTAATGGTATGGTCCTTGGAAGTGTTGTCGAACAAAGAGACCTTGGAGTGCAGGTTCATAGCTCTTTGAAAGTGGACTCCCTCGTAGATAGGATAGTGAAGGAGGCGTTTGATGTGTTTTCCTTTGTTGTTCGGAACATTGAGAACAGCTGTTGGGAGGTCATGTTGCGGCTGCACGGCGCATTGTTTAGGCCACGTTTTGAATATTGCGTGCAATTCTGGGCTCCTTCCTATCGGAAGAATGTTGTGATATTTGAAATGGTTCGGAAAAAAAAATAAAAGGGTGTTGTCAGGGTAGGAGGATTTGAGCTACAGGGAGAGGTGAATAGGCTGGGGCTGTTTTCCCTGGAGGGTTAGAGGCTGAGGGTGACCTTATATAGTCATTAAGGGCATGGAGTTTCTCTGGTGTGAACGAAAGTGTAGAGGTTTAGGGTGAGAGGGGAAAGGTTTAAAAGACACCTAAATGGCAACTTTTCGAAACAGTGTGCTACGTGTATAGAATGAGCTGCCAGAGGAAATGGTAGAGGCTGGTACAATTACAACATTTAAAATGCATCTGGATGGGTATATGAATAGCAAGGGTTTGGAGGGATATGGGCCGGGTACTGGTAGGTGGGACTGGATTAGGTTTGGATATCTGGGTCAGCATGAACGGGTTGGACCGAAAGTTCTGTTTCTGTGCCGTTCGTCTCTATGACTCTATGACGGATGAAGATACCAACCACTGAAGTGCCGATTACTTCCATGCAGAAAGGAGCCCCCAGCCTACGTGTCAGTGCTGGTCAAAAACTACTGCTGAACAATCCTAACTCCATTTTTTAAAATTCACTTGGCTCATAGCCTTCTATACTTTGGTATCACAAATGTCATTTGAATATTTCTTAATTTGATGAGGGTTTCTGCTGCTGCGACACGTCTAGGCAGTGGGTTCAAGATCCCAACCACCTGCCCAATAAAAACGTTCTTCCACATAACTAAAATCGATTATTCCCTCGTGATCAATCCCCCCCATCAAGTGGAAACGTTTATTCTGTTTGCCCTATCCATATCCCTCATTATTTTGTACAACTCAAACAGTCTGCTCTCAATCTTCTCTGCTCAATGAAAAGCAACACCCCCAGGCTCTCCAAACTCTCTTCACAACAGAAACATTTCAGCCCAGAAAAATAACCTGGCAATTCTTTTCTGCTAGTGTCTCCCTGCTAGAATATGAAACATGAAACTGCATATAATACGCTAGCTGGAGCCGAACGAGTAAGTGAAATAAATGAGATAGAAAGCAGCAGAAACAGACCTTTTGCTCAATACCGCCTTCTGGCCTTTTCGTGAAACCGAAACTGCAATGATCTCTTGTTCGTATCAGCAAAAACTCTGACATGAAGATTGATCATTGATTTCATAACCACGGTATCGAAATGAACTGATTAGTTTCATTCCCTATAGTTTGCAGGCAGGCCATTTGGCCCAAAACGTCCACACCGATCCTCCAAAGAGTGACCCACATAGACCTATCCCTGTACCACATATTTAACCATAATGACTGCACCTAGATCTTTGGCAACCTAGAATGATCTTAATCTGCACAGCTTTGGATTATGGGAGGAAACCCACACAGACATGGTGAGCAAGTACAAACTCCACGCAGACAGTCACCAAACCTGGCACCCTGGTGCTGTGAATCAGCAGTGCTAACCACTGAGCCACCATGCTTCCCTCGCACAGCTTGTCAGTCTGGGCCATGTTCACACAGCAACAGCGACTGCGACAGCACAGACAGAACGCTGTCAACGTGAACGTAAGTATTGGATTGTGCAGTACTTCAGTGATATGGGAGGAGCGGCGTCAAGGTGTTTTCGTGATTTTGTATGAGAATACGACATCTCTGAGAAGACATGTGTTTGAACTCTGATATATGAAATGTAAAGATGCGAGCGAACAGGGTTTGAAGCAACAAAGTCACCTGCTTGGGGAATATTTCCTTGTGAAAAGAAAATTATAAATGATTTTGACACAAACAAAAGTGGATGGGTTACTAAGTTTGCAGATGCCACTAAAGTCGGTGGTTTGGTGGACCGTGTGGAAGAATACTGCAGGTTGCAGGAAGACTGAGATAAACAGGACAACTGGGCTGAGAGGTGGCAAATGGAGTTCAATGCAGATGAATACGAGGTGATTCACTTTAGGATGAATAGCAGGAAGACAGAATACTGCGTCAATGGAAAGATTCTTGGAAGTGTGATTGACCAGAGGGATCTTGGTGTCCATGTACATAGATCCCTGAAAGCTGCCACTCAGGTTGATAGTGCTGTTAAGCAGGCATTCGGTGGGTTGGTTTTATTGGTAGAGGGATTGAGTTTCGGAGCCAGGATATCATGCTACAACTGAACAAAACGCTAATACGGCCTCACTCGGACTATTGTGTACAGTTCTGGTTGCTCCATTAAAGGAAGAATGTGGAAGTATTGAAAAAGGTACAGAGGAGATTTACCAGGATGTTGCATGGTCTGGAGGGAAGGTCTAATGAGGAAAGGCTGAGGGACTTGGGTCCGTTTTCATTGGAGAGAAGAAGGCTAAGAGAGGATTTGATAGAGACAAACAACATAATCAGAGAGTTAGATAGGATGGACAGTGTGAGAGTCTTTTCCCTAGGATGATGATGTCAGCTTGCACGAGGGGGCATAGCTGCAAATTGACGGGTGATAGATTTAAGACATATGTCAAAGGCAGGTTCTTTACTCATAGAGTGGTAGGGGGATGGAATGCCCTGCCTGCCAATGTAATTAACTCAGCCATATTCGATGAATTTTAACAGTCCTTGGATAAGTATATGAGTGATGATGGGATAGAGTGGGGGATGTGCTTAGATTAATTCACAGGTCGGCACAACATCAAGGCGGAAGGGCTGTTCTGCGTTGTATTGCTCTATGTTCTATGTTTGCTCCTTACCCCTTCAAGGAGAAAGTGAGGTCTGCAGATGCTGGAGATCAAAGTTGAAACTTTATTGCTGGAACAGCACAGCAGGTCAGGCAGCATCCAGGGAACAGGAGATTCGACGTTTCGGGCAAGGGCCTGTGCCCGAAACGTCGAATCTCCTGTTCCCTGGATGCTGCCTGACCTGCTGTGCTGTTCCAGCAATAAAGTTTCAACCTTACCCCTTCAATCCGCCCTATTTTCTGAACATCAGCCGATATTTTTATCGCAATATCTGCTTTGAGAAAGAGTCACTGGACCTGAAACTTGAACTCTGGTTTCTCTTCGCAGATGCTGCTTGACCTGCTGAGCTTTCCCAGAAACTTTTGTTTCTGTTTCTGATTTAAAGTGACTGCAGTTCCATCAGGTCTTCTTTTTTAGAATTTCGAGTCATCGTACTCACTGAGATGGGAGCATATATGGGGTTATCAAAGGGAAGAGAATAATTTCGACAATGAATTGACAGATTCAGATATGCAAGTAATTCGGTTGGCTTCAGATATTGTAGATAATTGGGATGCCTTCTGGGGAAGGTGGTACCTGTAAATGAAGGACGGGTTGCACCTGAACTGGAAGGGGACCAATGTCCTGGGTGGAAGGTTTGCTCGAGTGGTTCAGAAGGGTTTAAACTAGTTTGGCAGGGGGGGTGGGGGGGGGGGGGGGTGGGAACCTGAGCTATATACCGGTGGTGAGAGTTGATGGAGATGAGGCAATAGCAAGACGTAGCGCAGCCAGTGGGAAGGAATTTCCTGGGAAAGAATCAAGATATCGGTTAAAGTGTGTTTGCTTTAATGCAAGGAGTATCAGGAATAAAAATGATGAGCTTAGAGCGTGGATCAGTATCTGGTGCTATGAAGTTGTGGCCATTAGAGAATCATGGGTTTCTCAGGGGCAGTAATGGTTGCTGGATGTTCCAGGGTTTAGACCATTTAAGAAGAATAGGGAGGGGTAAAAGAAGAGAGGTGTAGCACTGCTAATCAGAGAGGAAATCATAGCTCCAGAAGTTACCATTGTCGAGGAGGGTCTGCCAACTGAGTCAGTATGGGTGAAAATTAGGAACAGTAAGGGAGCAGTCACCTCATTAGGGGTTTACTGCAGGGCCCCCATTAGCAGCAGGTACATTGAAGAAAGCATAGGTCGGCAGATTTTGGAAAAGTGTCAATATAGTAGGTTTGTTGTAATGGGCGACTTCAACTTTCCCAATATTGATTGGAACCTCCTTCGAGCAGACGGTTTCGAAGGAGCTGTTTTTGTAAGGGTTCAGGAGGGTTTCCTAACCCAGTACGTTGACAGACCGACGAGGGGAGAGACCATTTTGGGTTTGGTGCTCGGCAATGAGCCGGGGCAGGTGTCAGATCTTGCGGTGGGAGAGCCTTTTGGTAATAGTGACCACAACTGCCTCACTTTCTACATAGCTATGGAGAATGGGAGAAGCAGGCACAATAGGAGGATATTTAATTGTGGAAAAGGAAACTATGATGCTATCAGAAGTGAATTGGGAAGCATGGACTGGGAGCAATTGTTCCATGGAAAGGGCACTTTTGACATGTGGAGACTGCTTAACGAACAGTTGTTGCGAGTGATGCATAAATGTGTTCGTCTGAGACAGGCAAGAAGGGGTAAGATAAAGGAAGCTTGGATGACGAGAGCGGAGGAGCTTCTCGTCAAAAGAAAGAAGGCAGCTTACGTAAGGTGGAGGAAGCAAGGGTCTTGCTCAGCTCTAGAGGATTACAGGCAGGTGAGGAAAGAGCTCAAAAATGGTCTGAGGAGAGCAAGGAGGGGGCACGAAAAAGTCTTGGCAGGAAGGATTATGGAGAATACAAAGGCATTTTACATGTATGAGAGGAATAAGAGAATGATCAAAGAAAGATTATGGCCGATCAGGGATAGCATAGGGAACTGTGTACAAAGACTGAGGAGGTAGAGGAAGCCCTAAATGAGTATTTTACTTCTGTCTTTACTAAAGAAAAGGACATTGTAGTGAATGAAACCATTGAGGAGCAGGTACGCATGCTGGAACGGACAGAGATTAAGGAAGCTGATGTGCTGAAAATTTTGACAAACATTAAGAGTGACAAGTCGTCACGGCCAGACCAGATTTGTCCTCAGCTGCTTTTCGCTGCCAGAAATGTGAATGCCTCGCCACTTGCGAAGATCTTTGCATCCTTGTTCTCCACCGGAGTAGTACCTCTGGATTGGAGGGAGGCAAATGTTATTCCTCTCTTCAAGGAAGTGAATAGGGAAACCACCAGCAATTACAGACCAGTCAGTGTCACGTCTGTCGTCTGCAAGGAGTTAGAAAGGATTCTGAGGGATAGGATTTATGACCATCTGGAACAGCATGCCTTGAATAAATGCAGTCAGCACGGCTTTGTGCCGGGCAAGTCATGCCTCTCAAATCTTATTGACTTCTTTGACGAAGTTACTCTACAAGTCGATGTGAGTCGAGCGGTGGATGTGGTGTATATGGACTTCAGTAAGGCATTTGACAAGATTCCCCATGGTAGGCTCGTTCAGAAGGTCAGGAGGAATGTGATACAGCTAAGTTTAGCTGTCTGGATACAGAATTGGCTGGTCGACAGAAGACAGCTAGTGATAGTGGAAGGAAAGTATTTTACCTGGAAGTCAGTGGTGAGTAGTGTTCCACAGGGCTCTGTTATTGGGCCTCTGCTCTTGGTAATTTTTATTAATGACTTGGATGAGGAGATTGAAGGATGGGTTAGCAAGTTTTCAGACGACACAAAGGTTGGAGTGTCGTTGACAGTATAGAGGACTGTTGTAGGCTGCAGTGTGACATCGATAGGATGCAGAGATGGTCTGAGAGGTGGCCTATGGAGTTCAACCTGGATAAGTGCGAAGTGATGCATTTTGGAAAGTCGAACTTGAAAGTTGAGTACAGAATTAAAGACAGGATTCTTGGCAGTGTGGTGGAACAGCGGGAACTTGTTGTGCAGGTACATAGATGCCTTAAAGTTGCCACCCAAGTAGACAGGGTTGTCAAGAAAGCATATGGTGTTTTGGCTGTAATTAACAGGGGGATTGAGTTTAAGAGCCATGACATCTTGTTGCAGTTCCATAAAAGTTTGGTTAGACCGCACTTGGAATACTGTGCCCAGTTCTGGTCGCCCTATTATAAGAAAGATATGGATGTTTGGAGAGGTTTCAGAGGAGGTTTACCAGAATGCTGCCTGGAATGGAGGGCTTATCTTATGAAGAGAGGTTGACTGAGCTGGGACTTTCTTCATTGGAAAAAATGAGGATTGGAGGGGACCTAATTGAGGTGTACAAGATAATGAGAGGCATAGATAGAGTTGATAGCCAGAGACTTTTTCCCAAGGCAGAAATTGTTAACACGAGGGGTCATAGTTTTAAGCTGTTTGGAGAAAGTATAGAAGGGATGTCAGAGGCGGGTTCTTTACGCAGAGTTGTGGGAGCCTGGAATGCGTTGTCAGCAGCAGTTGTGGAAGCGAGGTAATTGGGGATATTTAAGAGACTGCTGGACATGCTTATGGTCACAGAAATTTGAGGGTTCATACATTAGGTTTACCTTACATGACGATCAATGGTCGGCACAGCATCGTGGGCTGAAGAGCCTGTTCTGTGCTGTACTGTTCTATGTTGTATGTTCTAGAAGCAGAAGTTAAGAGCCATTCGTAGCTTCGGTAGGTATTTTGCTGCGATCGATAATGCGACAACTCTTGAGCGGGATTGGTCAACTGATAGAATATTTGGCTCAATTTGCCCCAAAATCCAAAAGATTTGGGCTAAGAAAAGATAGGATTATGCACTGATGGATACTAAACCCGGTCACATACCCGGCTGGTGTCAAAAGCTGCAAAATCATAGAGGCACCTGTGCTTCTTCGGGTCCTGAAGACCACCATATCCAAAACTAACTCACTGATTAGAGTCAGTCAGGAAGCCACATGGATCACATTTGCTGTGAATTGTTTAAACTGAATTAAATAATGTAACTTCGAAGTAGCTAGCCCGGCAGCAAATATTAATAGGATAACACCTGAGAATAAAGATCTTTGCAGTTTTGAATATAACAAAGAGATTCTGGTCAATTCTGCTTGAACAACTCCCAGGACAAATTCGCATTTACTGCGAGCAGACGGAAGTCAAAGTGAACAAGATTACCACTGCGAGTTCATGTTAGGAATAATATTTTCCCAGGATAATGAGTGAACTTAAGGATTATGCGTTGTAACTCTGCACGTTAGCACTCTTTTCCAGTATGTCCTCATACTTATTGATCTTCACACTGTAAGAAACAAATGAAAACGAATTGAAGCTTGGAAACGCAGCTCCACATGACATGCACATGCAGAGAGAATGTTGTCACTGACCGGACCGTTCATATTAGTTATACGCTAATTTATTTCGAAAATATTTTACACAGTATGATCAGCGGATATTTCCCACCATTCTTTAACTCAGTCCTGAACTTACTCTGTGTCCCAGCATAAATAATCGGGTTTATGCAGGAACTCAATAACTGAAGCGCCATAGCAGTTTCTTGCAGATAATATGTTGAATCATTGACTTCAATACTTGAGGAATAATTAACATTTGCAATTCGGACATAAAGAATTGTTCTAAAAAATAATGCATATAACAAGAGGAAATTGGCAGAAATGGCAAACAGTAGAACAATGGACTTCCTTCGTTTCTCCATTTCTGGGTCATTCTGACGCTCCATATTGCTTTGTTCCCGGAGTCTCCTGCGAGCTCTATTGGCTACAAGAATGTATCTGACAGTCAGTGCATTGAGGAGTAATATAAGGACAAATGGGAGGAATGGTGTTAAAATGCAACGAGTCCAGTCATATATCGTCCAGGCAGGTGAAATATAATATATCACTTTTATAACACAGAACCAGGGTATATTGTTAATTATGTACCTAGGATCAAACATAAAGTACATGAAGATATTTTTTACACATGTTAGTGCGCAGACAACTCCTATAACCCGTGCTGCCGCATCTGTTGTACAGTATTTTGTTTTCAGCTTCTGACATGAAATGGTCACAAATCGATCAAATGTGAAAGCGACTGTTAACCAAGCAGAACTGTCTATAGCTGCCATATTTAAGGCAGCACGAATACTACAAACGGGTGTAATAGACAAAAAACTGAAGGGGAGGTAAATCCCAGCGATCCGGTTTAAAATGACCGCCGTGATCATGACCAGAAGATCTGTCATTGCCATAGACACCAGATAGTATGTGATACGTCCAGAAAGACCGCACCTTCTTCGAGATAGGATCACAATTACTATGACATTGCCTATATGTTGGCGGGGAGGGGAGAATGAGAGAGCAGAGAAAAAATAGGAATATTACTTTCTGTAGTGTCAACTGAAAAATCAGTTTTACAAGATAATACATGAAATTTACAGATTGGATCAATGAAAACATCCCTAATATTCAGGACAATTGTTGATTAGCTTCAATGTCATCGTTCAGATTAAAAATAATGCATATTCTTTGCACAACAATAAATTATTTACTGTAGTATTTTGCAAAACCAGTGCAGTGTACAAAATCCCATGCAAGGACTGTACAAAACACTACATAGGATAAACAGGAAGACAGCTAACGATCCGCATCCATAAACACCAACTATCCACAGAACGACACGATCCTTAGTAGCCACACACTCAGATGACAAGCAACATGAGTTCGACTGGGACAACACTACCATTATAGGACAAGGCAAAAAGAGAACAGCCAGGGAATTCCTAGAGGCATGGAACTTATCCACAGATTCAATCAATAAGCACATCGACCTGGACCCAATATACCGGCCACTGCAGTGGACAGCTGGAACTGACAACCGGAAGCGGCAGATGCAAATCACTATAAATGCCGGAGGAAACATCACAGAAGCGCTTCACAGGAGGCTCCCAAGCATTGAGGATGTCACCTCGACAGGGGACAAAACGTCTGCAACACAAATTCACAGATTGGCGCACAGAACCACAACAACGAGCACCTGAGCTACAAATCTTGTCCCAAACTTTGAATTAGGCACTTAATTCCAGATTTTTGTTGGATTCAGATTCCACCATCTACCCTGGTGGGATTTGAACCCACGTCCCCAAAACAGTACATGGGTTTCGAACTTAGTAGATGCAGTGATAACATCGCTACGCCAGCGCCTCCACAGGAGCATGCAACTGCATACGACAGTATGTTCTGTGGCAGGTACAACTCAAAAATTAATATCTCAAAGCAGTTATTAAAGTAGCTCGGAAAAATGTATAATATTTTACCTGGGACCCCAATAGCTGCAATGACCGGATAGAGAACGGCAAATGCAAGACCTTTCGGGACTCCGTGCATTGCGCTCACAGGGCCTATCAGCAGTCTGTAATTCACTCTACAATTGAAATATTTATGTAGTATTTCAGGCTCTGGGGACATAATGCAATGATTGGATCTTTTGCATAATCTCAATTAATGATAACAAGCGAAGTTGCGCAGCTGCAATGCGACTGCTGTCTTTGCATCCGTGCGTGTGTGGGGTGGGGTGTGGGAGGGGTTGATGGCGAATTGAATCAAATGCTTTTGATGACTCTTAACATATCAAAATACTCACAGACTACATAATGCTCCCCCAGTGATGTATCATGATAAAAAATGTCATTAAACTGGAAATTGAGATTAGACATGAGCAATGGCGTTATTACCTGCCTCCACTGAACAGTGTAAGTTTTCTTTCTGATACCAAGGGTGCCGACTTTGTCATTTTACAGCCTGCATGCTAAGAAATGGTAGCAACGTTGTTCCAAGTATGGATGCTGCACAACTCCAACTGAGTTGGCTGTTAAATAATAAAGGTTAAGTTCAGTCTGGTTGTGTTTGTTTTGTGCAGACCCGATCCTACATGATGTCGTCTGTTGTGGACTTGCTGAGCCACCATCATTATGGACAGTTGTGAACAGTTACAGCTTATAATAAACATTTGCAGTAAAGCAGAGTTGGGACAGTCTGATGTCAACATGGCTGTAAAAGTCCTAATCTTTGGATGGTCTAAGATTGGTTTAACAGTCTGTGTACACGGTTTCCATCGAATTTGTTTTCAATGCAATATAATCAAGGTTTATTCAAGCAAAGCCACCAAACATTCATCCAGAAATGTGTTCACCATGGTAAGAGTGAACGTGTTCAAGTGCATTCCATGAGGTTTATGAAATTATTGCTTACTTTAAGGAAACGAACGTTAGATCATTGGAATTAGGAGCGGAACTGGATCAAGCCTGTCATGCCGGCTCCACGATTTAGCATGATTTAGAGTGTCGGTTTGCTCGCTGAGCTATAGGTTTGATATCCAGACGTTTCATTACCTGGCTAGGTAACATCATCAGTGGCGACCACCAAGTGAAGTGAAGCTGTTGTCTCCTGCTTTCTATTTATATCTTTCTCCTGGATGGGGTTCCTGGGGTTTGTGGTGATGATCACCACAAACCCCAGGAACCCCAGCCAGGAGAAAGATATAAAAAAAGCAGGAGACAACAGCTTCGATTCACTTTGAGGACGCCATTGATGATGTTATCTAGCCAGGTAGCGAAACGTCTGGATATCAAACCTACAGCTCAGCGAGCAAACCTCCACCCTAAATCTCAACCTGAGCTACAAACCTTCACAAACCGTGCAAAAATTTAGCAAGATATTGTTTGATCTTATCATGGTCTCCACTCCGCTTTCCTGTCTGTTCAGCATAGCCCTTTTCCTGATATCATCAGAAATAAATAGATTTTTTTCTTTTCTTGAATCCGTTAATTTGATTCTGTCTTTACTGCATTCTGTGGCTGTCAGTTCCTCTCACTTTATATCTATGATCACTTGTTCCATGCTGTCCTACAAGGGCAAAGAATATTTAATCTTCTGCCATATCACTCCCTTTCATCATTTTACGTTCCTCAATCAGATTTTTTTTCTGAACTCCAGCGAGTACAAGACCAAGCTCTTCAACCGCTCCTTGTAAATTAAACTATATGGAGGATAGTGGGTTAGTATAGGTTAGGTGGGCTTGGATCGGCGCAACATCGAGGGCCAAAGGGCCTGTACTGCGCTGTATTCTTCTATGTTCTATGTTCTATCCCTTGAATCAAACTCACCTAAACAGCCTCCAGTAACACTACATCCTTCTTCAAGTAAAGAGACAATCAACATTTCACATGTTGTCTCACCAACCCACATGCCATTCTAATTATATGTCATATGTGCATATCCACTTTCTGTGATTCATGCACAAAGATCCCTCTGCACTGATCCCCTTTGAATCTGATTTTCATTTAAATAATAATTCACCCCCCCCCCCTTTAATGTTTGGGCCATTATGGATAATCCCACATTATCTATATTAATGCCCATCTGCCAGTTTCTGACACATTAACCTTATGTAAACTTCTTATCTCATCAGCACTACCGGCTTTCAGATCATCAACGAGGTTTGTTATATTCTACTCTGTCCCAGTATGTATATCGTTTAAGTAAATTGTAGACTGTTAATTGAAACCTGCAACACCCCAATACTTAGAGTTTATCATGCAAACAATGTCAAATTTATTCCAACCCTCAAAATACAGTTACAGAAATTTATTAATTAGTGCAATGAGATCTAGTTAATCACAATTTAGACAGTTGATGTGATCCAATTCAACATTCTCGAAGTCGTTGCTAGATGGACGAGTCCATACTGTAACACATTAGAATTAAAATTAATTTGATTGTCACATGTACTCAAACGATTACAGTGAAACATATAAAAGCCTCTGCTTTTGGTACCAACTTAAGTATAAGATCCCTGGGTACAGCTTTCTCCATAGAGTTCTTAGAAAAACAGAGAAGTTAAAAAGTCCAACATTGCAGATTTTAGGAGCAAATTATAAAATGGAGAAAAGAAAAGCTTCAGTAAAACGGTCTTCCAACTCAGTCTATCGTTTCAACCGGCCTCCAATGTGCACGAAACCTTGACTCCAGACAGTGCAGGGCTTTACCTCACTGTTTCTGCGGGCAGGAGATTGCTGTCGAATCACTTCAACACCTGTATTCCACGCTATGCTGAGAGACTGTCACACCCGGCCGAGAGACCGCTATGCTTGGCCGGGAGGCGTTCACACCAGACCCCTATGCCAGGGCATAAGGACGCCTTGTTGGATCTGCAAGGAGGGCGGCAACTCGGAATTCGGGAGCAGCCATGAGTTCTGACATCGGAGGCTGGGAGGCTGGAGAGCAGTAGACTGAGAAGAGAGAAGAGAAAAAGACAAAATAGAAACAACGTTAGAGTATAAATGGAAAAGAAAACACAGAGCAGGTGCTTTCAATCTTCCTACACCACAGCTATCCTTGATCAACATGTCAGATAGATTTGCAAAGAAAGCGAATATCAGTACGATCACATCCACAGTGCTTTGTACAATTTTGCCGGTTTTCTTTCAGTTCTGGCATATCAAAGTTTACTTATATTCATTTTACACATAGTCGGTTCTGAACTCTTAATTAAAGGGATCAATTTAAAGAACTTTAGCTCACCAGTACGTTCACTGTTCGAATGGGAAGGCCCACTTTGGGAAAAGTATCTGAGTCGGAAAGTGTGGTGCTGCATACACACAGACGGTCAAACAGCTTCCAAGGACCAAGAGAGTCGACGTTTGGCTCTTCATCAGGAAGGAGGAGGAGGCCCAAGGGAGATGCGAGATAAATGGGAGGGAGTGGGTGGAGCTGGGGCGGACGTTATTTGGGAATGCGAGAGGTAAATGCAGGTGTGGTGTGGTGGTGATAGGTCGGAGTGGAAGGTGGGAGGAAGATGGACAGGTAGGACAGTTCAAGAAGGCGATGCCGAGTTGGAATGTTGGCTCTGGGATAAGGTTGGGGGAGGGGAAATTAAGAAACTGGTGAAACATACATTGACACAGTGTGGTTGCAGTGTCCTAAGGTGGAAGATGATGTGTTCTCCCTTCAGGCGTTGGATAGCTGAACTTTGGAAGTGGAGGAGATCCAGAACTTGCATGTCTTAGGAGGAGTGGGAGAGTGAGTTACAGTGTTCTGCTACAGGGGGGTGGTGCGGTTCTTTTGTGGAGTTAAAGTGTTAGGCCACCGGGAAGAGTATGTTCGGATTATGACAATTGCTGCAAGTGATAACATGCCTAATCATTATTTCCAATGTTTTTGTTTAATTTGAGGTTACAGCTGCTGTATTTAGATTTTGTGCTTCATACTTGGAAGGATGCGATAGCCCTACCGGTATTATTGCTGGGAATTAATTTGGAAACACGAGTCGTGTTCTTGGCTCCTAGGTTGAAATCCCACCATGACACATGGTGGAATTTTAGCTGACTGAAAATCTGGAATTAAGAGTGTAATGATGTACTGAAATCTATTAGGAAGTGTTGTAGAATCCCATCTGTTTTGCTAATGCCCTTTAGGGAAGGAAGCTGCAATTCTTACCTGCACTGGACTCCATGTGACACAGTTCAAATCTTAACTGACATCTGGGCAGCTACTTAGGTGGAGTCGTGGGGATAAACGTTCCTGGAATCAATCTGCCTGGAAATGCCTCTCCAAGTACAGAGAATCTAACTGACTCCCTTTAGAAATGGGCAATCAATGCTGGCCTAATCAATAACCCGTTCATCCTGTGAATGAATAGTTTTTTTTGAAGAAGTGGGATCAACGAAACGCATGTACCAGCGATGAAAGATTGGCAGTACATTTCAAACTGAGGTGACATTGTGATTTAGAGAACAACTTGCAGGTGACGGCTTTCACTTGTATCTTCTTTTGGTCTTTTAAATACTGCGTTTCGTTGGTGATGAGTATTGCAGTCGAAGGACATTTGTAATGTTTCTGAAATGTATATGTTAACCACAACATGTTTTTGTTATTCTGTGTTATTGTTTTTGGAAGGGAACGCAAAAAATAGTGGAAATTTTACCAAAACCGATATTTTTGCTTTGGGTGCATGTTGAGCGACTTCTGAATTGTATTTTCAGGCATTTGAAGAATATTACAATGTTTAACTTGTGTGATGTAAATGACGTTTAGGATTGAGCGAATCAGGAGGTAAGTTACTAACCAGACATGTTACTGGTCACTCTCCGAGTTGCCTTGGAACTCTAACTCATATTAGATTAGATTACTCACAGTGTGGAAACAGGACCTTCGGCCCAACAAGTCCACACCGCCCCGCCGAAGCACAACCCACCCATACCCCTACATTTACCCCTTACCTAACACAACGGGCAATTTAGCATGGCCAATTCACCTGACCTGCACATCTTTTTGGACTGTGGGAGGAAACCGGAGCACCCGGAGGAAACCCACGCAGACACGGGGAGAACGTGCAAACTCCACACAGTCAGTCGCCTGAGGAGGGAATTGAACCCGGCTCTCTGGTGCTGTGAGGCAGCAGTGCTAACCACTGTGCCACCGTGCCGCCCACATATGGCGGCTTCCATTTCGTTTGTGATCAATGGTCATCCTAAGAAGTTTTGATAGCAGTGGTTTCATAACTTGGAATTTTTAAGGGAGCCAATAGATTCTCTATACTTGGAAATGTGTATTTCCAGGCAGATTGATTCCAGTAACATTTATTTCCACTCCTCACCTAAGTAGGAAAATTGTATATTTGAAAATATGTACAAATTATTTCAGTGTCTGCGTCTAGACAATAATCAGTATGACAATACCATGCTTTTAAAATATTTATTTCGTCCTGGGAATTTGGAAAAGTGGTTTTAAGGCACAGATACCCAGATATATATTAAAAACATGTAAAGGGGACAGTTTATGAGGTCTTGTTGTTTTACTGGGAACAATAGGAGCAGCCTGTATTGGTATGTTCAGTCTTTCACAGAACCCGGATGTTTGGGTTTTGAATCTTCATTAGCAACAGTTTTTGATGAAGCCTCAGCAGGATTTGGAAGCTGCAGGACATCTCCCTCTGCTCGACTTGCTCAGAGTTGCACCTTGCAGCTTTTCCTTCCGGGCAGATAGAATTGAATGTGACCAAATCTAATTTGTTAACTTTGGCTTTGCCAAGGATGTGTTTATTGGACATGACCACTTTGGAACGGTGAATTGGTAATCATTTCTGCATCAATTGTTTGTGTTAATCAATTCAATCGAGTTATGGCTACACCAATTCTGTTCTTTATTCTTTCTTTGTTTATGTATGTTAACTATAGATTATGAATAAGGTGTGTTTTGCTTTGAGTAGAGACATAGAGTCATTGATATGTATAGCATAGAAACAGACCCTTCGACCCAACTCATCCATGCCGACCAGATATTCTAACTGAACTGCATCTGAAACTCAAGACCATACAATTGCCTTAAAAATAAGGCATATAAAGCCAGACTATCTTCTTATCATATTTGGGGGTGTTGATCTATTCTACAACAAACTGGACCTGGTCCTGGATGAAAATCGCTAATTCCAGCTTGAGTTTATGATCATTGAACTCAAAGGCAGCGAGTGGTAAGTATTAGATTGTTTTATTTTGGTATTGAATTCGATTGTTTTTTGCAGGATGTGCTTTGTTTAATATTGGTTCTTTCAGTCAGCAAGAGTTTTCTGGGGATGCACGACGTCAAGCCGGAAGTTTTATAGCAACTGTGCAAAGCAAAACTTTTAGAATCGGTAATGAACTTGGAGTTAATGTTGGCTGTATGCGTGAGGAAAGGGGAGATAGTTGTGGCTATCCTGCAGCAATTACAATTGACAGCAATGCCATCAGAATCTTTGGAAATGGCTAAATGCAAATAAAAATGAGGCAGTTGATCCTGAAAATGAAACGAAATCGTCTCAGTTTCGATTGATAGCAGAGGAAAAGCAGAAAGACAACATATCTCGATGTGTAATAAGAAAACGAACGATTAGCATTAGTACAAGCAAACGAAAAGTCAAGAATAGCCCTGGCAGAAGAAATGAAGAAAGACAGTGTGTTTTGAACTTTGGAGCTTACAATAAAAACTCAAAGACATTTTAAAATGTAGGAGATATAGAGGTGACAAGTAAGACCATTGATGAAGATAGTGATGCAGAGAAATCTCATCGTAGCCAAAAGCCTGGTGGGAATCTGCTCTGTGTCCAAGTGTTGCCTACGTTCGATGAGAACGATATAGAAGTATATTTCATTTCATTTGAGCAAATGGCTAGACAAATGAATTGGCAAGTGACAATGCGGCTGCTGCTGGTTCAAAATAAAGCTGGTAGGTAAACCTTATGAGGTATTTGCATTACTATCAGAGGAGGTATCTGAGGAGGATAATGAGGCGAAAATCCCATCTGAAGTACAAATGAGCTCATACCAGAAGCCTACAGACAACGTTAATGATCCGAGAAGGACACCTGGTCAAAGATACGTTGAGTTTGAATCAATAAAACACAATAATTTTGATAGGTGGATAAGGATGTTGAAAAAAGATCAAACAGAGAACACTTAGAAAGACAATTATTTTGAAGCATTTCAAATATTCACTTTTTGAAGTACTGAGAACTCGTGTGGAAGAGCAGAGAGTTAAGACTGCAAGATTTGCAGCTGAAATGGCAGATTATTAAGGATTGGTTCATAAATAAATGTTTGGCCTCTGACTTAAATTTTAATATGTGCGAGAGAGAAATTGGGGGTGGGTGGAGAGAATTTTCAGTTGGTAAGTGAAAACTAGAAGTCATTGAAGATAACATGTTGTTCACTACAATGTGAAAAGAAAAGCCATGAGAGTAAAACAGAAAAAAAAATCTGGTGTTTTCATTGTATTAAAATAGGCTACGATAAGTCATAATGTTAGTGGTTTCGAAAAAGCAATGGGTAGATGTACATCGGAAAATATAATAAGCCAATGAGTTTTGTTGAAGTGGTAATGGAAAACACAGTGGAAGCTAAAACGCTGCCCTCAGTGGGTGGTTGAGAAGCAAGTGCCAGATCTCCTTCTCGCATTTACTTGCAAGGGTAAAGTTTAATAGCGTATGCCAGGAGTAGCAAGTAAAGAAATCCAAACTTTCAGAGATACGAGAGCAAGTAAATCTTTGATAACGAGAGACAAGAAGATTCTGCCAGGAAAAAAAAAATGCGATGTGGAAATTGTGGTGAGAAGAGCACTGTTACATGATATGAAATGGTGTTGGAGAGCCCGGTGAAATGTATTGAATGATGGTATGAGTAACAGAAAATTCGCAGATCCATTAATACAGTTTATCCTTGCTCATGATGTTGCTGGATCACAGTCGGCTTGATGGCTACATGGTTGAGAAGCCATTGAAAAATCAGAAAACTGAGCTGTTTCAAAAGTATGGCCTGGCAGTTTTCTTGCCTATGGGGAAACAAGATCACAAGTCAAAAAATAAAGATTAAAAAAATGAAGTTGAATTTTCAGAGACTATATTTGATAGTCAAGAAGAAGAAACAAGAAACGGTGAAGAAGAAACAAGAAACGGTGGAGGACAAAGTGGATGCTCTTAGTTCAGAGAAACTAACTTAATTATAATAGAAAGATGAACAACTAAAATATTTGTATCAAATATCATGCACAGAAAAACTTCAGCGTATATCAGAACGTTACTACTTTAATAATAAACTCTTGATGACGAAATAGAGGCCATTACATATTCAAAAGGACGAGAAATGGACAAAGTTCATCAGGTGGTCGTACTCGTGTTCTTACAGAAAGGAAGTGTTGCAGGTAGTAATCCTCACCAATAGGAGGTATGTCGAAAGTAAGAAAAACTCAAGCCTGAACAAAAAGAATATTTTTTTGGACTGGACTGCATCCAAATGTGGTTGAGATTCACTGGACATGTCATATGTGTCAAGTAATTGGAAATCATCAGGCACTTATAAAGTTAGCATTTACATTCGAGGATGCGTTCGCAAGGGACTTAATTGATTGCGTACGGTGCCTATCTAAATTAAAAAGTTGGAATCAGGACTTGCTGACCACAATAGACCCGTCTATTTGATTTCCAGAGGACCTTACATTATGTCGTATCAGGTCTAAAAGGATTGTAGAAGTGTTAATCATTTTAACTAAATACAGATGATCCACAGAGAAACAATCAGAACACGGGTCAAATTTTACATTACATCAACGAAAGTAGCATCAAACCTTAAAGAGCACGTTGTGGGTATGTAGTCAAGCCTTCCAGGGGATTGCATTCGTACTTTTTTGCAATAAATGATGCAACTAATAAATCAACCTATATCAATTTGAATTAGTTTTTGGGCATGAGATGAGAGCATCACTGATATTAACTAAAACGAATTTGGTGAGTCAGAGGTTAGAGACGTTGTGGTAAATGTCAAATTTTCGGAAAAGATTGCATAGAGTAGGTGACATGGCGAGACAGCACTTGAAAGTTGCCCAACATGCCGTGAAACAGGAAACAGACAAAAAAGCAATCATTCACGAATTTGTGAATGGAGGTAAAGTGTTGCTATCAGTGGCAGGTGAACCTTTAAAGGTAACATTTATTGGACCTTATCAAAGTTAAAGTAAATTGAATGAGGTGAACTACTTAATAAGAACACTAGACACAAACAAATCTCAGAGAAAGTGTCATGTGAACATGTACAATTTTTTTGATAGGAAGAAATGCAAAAGGACAATGTATAAATCGTTAGAACACAGTGAGGAAGCAAGTTCAGATGATTCTGATTTTTATATTCATCAAATCAAATTAGACAATGAGAAAGTTTTGAAGAATTGGGAAAAATGACGAAGTCACCCTTTGGAGGAAAATCGAAAAAAACCTTGAGAAGTGTAAAACAGTCTGGAGCAGAGATATTTAGGAATAAACTGAGAAATAAAGTTGTGGATGGCATAGACTTAGAAAATCCTGTTCCAATAAGCAGCATCCTTATAGACGTTTGCACTGTTTCAAAAACAGATTGAACATATGCTCAAAGAAAACACAATCAAAGTGAGTTGCAGCCAATGATGCTTACCCATAGTAATGGTGCCAAAGATGGTTAGTCCCCAATTATTATGTATGAACTATCAAGAAGTCAATGCCATTAAAAAAATGTCTTATTTGTTTCTTATTCCACAATTGAAAGACTGTATTGAAAATGTGGGACAAACAATTTAACTTTCTAAGTTGGACTTACTAAGAGGATAGGTAAAAAACAATTACTGCAGATGTTGGAAACCAGATTCTGGTTTAGTGGTGCTGGAAGAGCACAGCAGTTCAGGCAGCATCCGAGGAGCAGTAAAATCGACGTTTCGGGCAAAAAACCATTCATCAGGAATAAACTAAGAGTATACCAGGTGTTAACTTGATCCAAAACAAAAAAAGTCATTTCAGCTTTTAAAAATTGTGTACTATTTTACTATTTTAAAATCATGCTATATGGTATGAAATATGCTCCTGCCATATTTCAAACAATAATGAATAAAGTCACTTCTGGAATACCCAATTTTGCGGTATGCACCATTGATCTGGTGTTTTTAGTCAAGCTTGGAAGGAACATTTGGAACATCAATCAGAATTGTTTGATTGACTTTGTGAGGCAGGTGTGGTGATAAACCTGGCAAAGAGCGAGTTTGTATGATCGCAAATCACGTTCCTGAGCCATTCTATTAGACATGGACAGGTGGCCCCACGGCATGTGAAAAACTAAATGTTATTGGAGAATTTCCCATCGGCAAAGAGGGTATTACAATCTTTTCGGGGTTTGAGTAGTTTCTGTAGTACATTTGTACCGAATTTTAGCAGTGTGGTTGCTCCACTGAATGACTTGTTGAAGAGGCGCAGACAATTTTGTTGGACTGCGGAATTTCAGAAAGCATTTAACAGTCTGAAAGCTGGGTTCACCACTGTGCCAGTCGTAGCCACATATAATTGCACAAAGCCATTCAATGTGGTTATCGATGCGAATGGTCTGATGGCAGTGCTGCATTCTTGCATGAGGACAATGAGAAAATACAAAGTCCTATAGAATATTTTACCAATGCTTAAATAACCACCAACAGAAATATTCCACCACTGAGAAGGAGATCTTGGGCTTGGTATCAGCATCGCAAACTTCCCAGTAAAATATTCCAAGTCATGTGCCTGAGACAGTTGTTCTGGATGTAAGTTTGCGCGCTGAGCTGGATGGTTTGTTTTCAGACATTTCGTCACCGTACTAGGTAACATAATCAGCGAGCCTCCGGTGAAGCACTGGCGGTATGGCCCAATTTTTATTTATGTGTTTACGTTTCTTTGGGTTGGTGACATCATTTCCTGTGGTGAAGTAATTTCCTGTGCTTTATCTCAGGGGATGGTAAATGGAATCTTGCTATGTATTTGAAATAGAATTCTGGTGGGTATGGCATGCTTCTAGGAATTCTCATGCATGTCTCTGTTTGGCTTGTCCTAGGATGGATGTGTTGTCTCTGTCCTTCTTCATCAGTATTTAAGGATACTGCTGAGAGTGGGTCATGTTTTTTTCTGGTTTGTTGATGTTCATGTATCCTGGTGGCTAGTTTTCTGCCTGATCGTCCAATGTAGTGCCTGTTACAGTTCTTGCAAGACATTTTGTAATTGAAATTAGTTTTGTTTGTTGTCTGTATAGAGTCTTTCAACTTAATTAGCTGGTATTTTATTGTGTTGGTGGGTTTGTTGCTAAGAGTTCTGAGTAGTCCAGCAATTATTTCCGAGATGACTTTGATGTAGGGGAGAGTGACTAAGATTTCGGGATGCATTTTGTCTGCTTGTTTGGTTTTGTTGCTGAGAAATCTGCGGATCGTGGTAATTGAGTACCTGCTCGTTTTGAATACACATCCATCAACATCAACCTGGCCAAGGAAGTACGAACAACACTATTAGAAGAACCAAAGACTTCATCACCAAGGACAACATCGTCAAACTAGTGGATATATGCGTTACCAGTCTTCTTCAGGCTGATGGTCAAGCTGAAGTCCTGTTAGGCTCTTGAGAAGCTGTCTATGAGGCGTTGCAGTTACTCTTGCCAGTGTGTTGTCAGTGCCGTGTCATCTGCAAAAAATCATTGCCCTGATGATGACTTCACGAACCTTGATTTCTGCCCTCAGCCAGGCCAGGCTGAACATCCTCCTCTCCAATCTGGTGTGGAGGTAGACAGCATAAGTTGCTCCAACTTCGTATGACTGCAAAGAAGATGCCGACCCAGGGTGGTGGGAGGGGGGATTGAACACAGACCTGCTTTACTCCGCTGCAATAGTTGAAGGCCTCTGGCGAAATGCCGTCAAACTGAACGACACACTTTTTGTCTATTTGCAATGACTGAACGATCCTGAGGGACCTTCGGGGATAGCTAATCCTGGCAAGGATTTTGAACACGCCACCTTTGATCACGGGGCCAAAAGCATTCCTGATGTCTATGAAGGCAATGCTTAATGGCTGTCTTTGCTCTCTACATTTCAATTGTGGCTGTTGAAGGGACAACATCGTGTCAACTGTGGGGCATTCTGAACTGAAGTTGCACTGAGACCCGAGATATACACTTTTGGCGGTTTTCTGCAGTCTCTTCAGCACCAAGTGGGCGAAGACCTTCCCAGTGATGTTCAGAAAAGAGGTTCCCCTGTAATTGTTACATATGCTTCTGTCCCCTTTATTCTTACATAGGGTGACAATATTACAGTCTCTCATGTCTTGCAGCACTGTTCCCTCTTTCCAGCACTGGTGCAGCAGTTCATGCAAATGGTTTAGCACGATGCCCTTTGTGCACTTGATGACCTCTGGTGGAATGACATCCAATTCTGGTGCGTTCCCAGAGGGTAGGCTGTCAATTGCTTTACTCAGTACTTCGGCCATGTGTAATGCAATTCCTCCATGGCAGGCAGGAATTCCGTGGTCTCCAGCGGAAATGCTGTCTGAAATGCTGTTATCTTTGGAGTAGAGTTCAGAGTAATGTTCCACCCATCTCTCCAGCTGCTTGCCTTTGTCTTTGATGGTCTCGCCTATTATGGTTTTCGGTGTTGCTGTCTTGCTCTGGGTTGGACAGATGGTTTTCTTGCTCCCTTCCTACACTCCACAGATGTTGCTGCTGTAAAATGACGACTGAATACTTTCACAGAGGTATAGCCAGTAATCACTTGCGCAACGTCTGGCTGTTTTCTGGGCCTTGCCTTTTGCTGTCCTTTGCACTTGCACTGTTGCCTGGGTGGAGTGGCGTTGGTGCTCTACTAGGGCAAGACACTCTGCCTCAATGACAGCGGCAAGCTTACTTGAGGTTGCTTCAAATCAGTCTGTGTCCTGCCCTGTTTCTACTCAAATGCTTTGATTGCAGTGCTGTGGATAGCGACCCTCAGAAAGTCCCATCTCTGTTGAGCATCTCCTTCTGGTGGGTCTGCAAGGAGCACATCTTCCAGTGACGTGATGAAATCCGCCACTTTGTCTGGATGTTTGGTCTTACTGGCTTCGATGCGTTGCTTGCCTGGAGGCTTGGCGTAGTTAATCTTCTTTGGCCGAAGAGTGATCTTGCAGCAAACCAGAGAGTGATCCGTGTCACATTCAGCACTTCAAAAGGAGCACGACATGGGTACGTTTCTCAGGTGTCAGTGTCTGGTGATTATCAGGTCTATCTGGAGCCATTGTTTAGAGTAGTGATGTCGCCTAGACACTTTGTGTGGAACTTTAATCTTGAAAAGGGTTGGTGACGCAAAGTTCATGGATCATGCAAAGCTTGAATAGTTGTTGCCCGTTGTCATTCATACAGCCAATACTATACCGCCCCAGGCAGCCTGGCCTAGAGTTGTGGGCGCCAACTCTGGCTTTGAAGTTGCCAAATGGCAGCAACTGCTTCTGACCTGGGATCCCATGTATTATCATTGACAGCTGGTCATAGAACGCGTCCTTTGTGTTTTATGTAGAGTAGAGGTTCGGGGCATAGACGCAGATGAGGTTGGCAGGCCGGTCACAGAAGTCGAAATGTGATAATCCACTCCGCCCCATTCTCGCTGGTCTCTACTACCTTCAACAGCAAGTTGTTTATGGCAAACCCGACACCACGCTCTCTAGGTTCGGCTGAGCTGTTCCCCTGCCAGTGTTTTGTTTCACGTAGGGTTCCCATTTCTGTGAGGCTTGTCGCTGGAAGAGTTGCGATATCCACTTGGAGTCTCAGCAGTTCATTGTCAAATACTGCTGTATTGCATGTGTCCCGAATGTCATCTAGTATACCAGTGGTCATGGTCTGTATCTTCCAGCATCCGAGTCTGAGTGCTGGAGTCTTCCTTAGTCTTCTTGCTGTGCTTGGTGCAGTGTTTACAGTCTGCAGTTCTGGTTACTAGTATCTCTAAGTCCCACACACCCAGCAGAGTGGACAGACTGGTGCAGGACAGCACCTAATTGCCTGGGGGCTTCCCGCTTGAGGCGGACTGGAGCTGTGCATTGAGGTGCGATGCCCTCATCCTCCATCGAGAGGAACACCTGGCGCTATGTTATATGCCAGACGAGCGCAGCCATATAACCAGTTGAGTGCTACTTCCCGTGTTATACCATCACGGTAAAGGGACACTGGAGTATCCTCTCCAGGGCAGACCCTGGTAGAGTTGCATTGAACACCAGCAGTTTCCAATGCAGCAGACCTCTCCCCTCCATGGCACCGGTGCTGTCCAACAGCAGGGCAAGGGCCGATGCAGCGTGGCAACAGTGTCATTGCAGGAATTGCCAGAAAAAGGTTGAAGACAACGTCCAAGTACCTTAGGGCCAACAAATCTGCAGTTGTCTTCAGGGTTTACTGACAAAGCCTTTCCCATGACGAGATATGCCCACACGGCAGTGGAGGTTTGAAGTCAGAGTTTTCACTCTCTGGTGAGTATATAAGGGTGTGCTTATGTGTGCGATGATGGGTATATGAAAGGTGGTGAGGGATGGGGGCGAATGGGGACATATGATGTTAGTATATGAGGGAAGAGGATGTGAACGCAGGAGGATTGGTGTTTATGAGAGATGGGAATGTGGACACAGGAGGATTGGGGATATAGGAGGGATGGGGATATATAAGGGGAAGGGATGTGAATGTAGGAACGTCGGGATAAAGAAAGGATGGGGAGAGTCCGGAGTGTGGATTTGTGGACTGGAGAAGTGGCCTTGGCGTGGGCCTCCACCTGGAGGAGAGACCACTGATAGACAGTTAAGTGTGGATTATGTGAGGAGGGCCGGAGGGAAGGAGGAAGTGCGGCTTTTAGGCGCAGGCCTGAAGCCCCAGCTCTGGTCCTGATCAGGCCCAGCCTTTCAAGATAAGTTTGCAGGTTGGGACCGGAGCAGCATTGGCTGCCGTGATTAACCCATCGCAAAGTTATTAACGAAAAGTGAAGAAACACCGACAAAGGAACAATAGATAGAAAAGAGCAAAGGTAAAGAGAAAAGTAAAGAAAATAGAAGAAAGCAGACTGGAGCAGATGAGCACCAGGCCAAAGAGCCCACACGCATCCCTGCTACTCCCCCGCCATCCTTTTTTTAGCATAGTGTAGAATACCTAAAGTTTTCCTTACTCCTAATCGCTAAGGCTTTTTCATGCCCCATTCCAGCTTTCCTAAGTTCATTATTCGGTTCCTTCCTGGTTACCTTGTAACACTCTGGAGTCCTGTCTGATTCTGGCCTCCTGAAACTTGAGTAAGCATTGTTCTTCCTCTTGAATTGATTCCATGATGGCCTCCCCTCTAGTCAGCCTACCTACATACTGATTCAGGGACCCTTCCAGGATACGCCTGATAATGAACTGCTCCATCCAAACTACTTGAACTAAGGAGTTTCCAATCAATTTTCGGTAATTTAAAGTCAGCCACGACAATAATCCTGTTATTTCTGCAAATTTCCAAAATCAGCCCCCAAATCTGCTCCTCCTTGTCTCTGTTGCTATTGAGGGTCTGTAGAAAAATCCCAATAAAGTGACTGCTTCTTTGCTATTTCTGTAGACAAACCTCGTCAACTACCTTCCCGTCTATATGTGTGATCCTATCCCTGAATAGTAATACCACACCCCAACCTCTTTTACTTCTCCTCTATTTCTGTTGAAACATCTCAATCCTGGAACATCCAAAACCATTCTTACCCCTGTGATATCCAAGTCTCTGGCATGGCCACATCATATTTCCAAATGTGTATTAAGTTTATCACCATAATTGCTGTTACTTTTTGTATTAAAATAGACACGATTCAACCCATCACACTCACTGCACCTATGTGCTACCAACTGTTTATTCCTCCTCACAGATGCTGTGCACGTGCACACTATATCTGGCTGTGAACGACCTGCTCCATCATCTAATCCGTAGCTCCACTTCCCATCGCTCCGCCCATCTACTTTAAATGCCCCTGGGGAGCATTCAAAAGCCTCCAGCCCCAGATATTGGTCTCCCTCCAATTCAAGTGTAACCCATCCTTCTTTCCCGGGATCCTTAAGGGAGAGGGGTCGTAGCCCCAAGCCGTGGTTCACATAGGCACCAACGATATAGGCAGCAATGATATAGCAAACAGGATGCAGATGTAAGGCAGAAATCCAAGGAGATAGGGTGGAAGCTTAGAGCTAGAGGAAAAAGAACTGTTATCTCTAAATTTTTACCAAACCATGTGCTAGCGAGGCAAGGAATAGGGAGAGAGAGCAATTGAACACGTGGCTACAAGCATGTTGCAGGAGGGCAGGATTCCAATATGTCGTTAGAGTTGGTATTCCACGATGTTGATGAACTAACAGTGAAGAAATAGTGATATATATGTATATGCAAGACAGAATGGTGAGTGGAATGCAGCGTAGTTTGCAGATGGTAACATTGTGATGTATTTGCTGTCTTTGTTCAAATATGTGGAAGTGTCACATGTTTGGGAGATGCTGTCTACGAATCTTTGGCGAATGTGTGCAGTGTGCATTGTAGATTGGAAACACTGCTGCTCGTGAGCGTCCATGGCCAATCTCCTGCATGTTGTGGATCCAACTCCAATTAAGCTGCTGCTTTGATTTAGATTGTATCAAGTCCTTCATTGTTATTGGAGTTGTGCTAATGATGCAACGTGGAATAGTAATTTCTGGCTTATAAATTGCTGATTGTGCATATGCTTTGTGGGAGCCAGGACATACGTTTTTCTCTGCAAGATTCCTAGCCTTTAACCTGCCTCTGTGGCCGCAGAAGAGGTATCGCCTCTTCAGTTCAATTTATGGTCAACTACGACTCCCCTAACAAGACTGTTCGTACCTTTGAAACACGAGTTTTGATACGATCCTCCTTTCTCCTTCTGATTTCGCAAACTGCTGTTAACCTTGCACCACGTCAAACGGCTTCACAATGTTTTGTTTTAATTGGAAATTGTAACGTACTTATTAATTAATATTTTTCATTAACTATTGATCTATAAAATGTCCATTTTCAACTTGGCTTTTTGTGTCTACAACGTACAGGTTTTCTCCTACCTGCATTTTTTTATGCAGCGTTTAGCACTTGCAAACCCTGACTTCTCAGGGACAACACTAACATTCAATAAAAATTGGAAATTATTGACTATGACTTCCAACGTAAATACTAATTCTTGGAAAAAAGCATCTACTTAGATTTCACTGGAAGGAAGCACATGTTACACGTTGCAACAGTAGTAATATTTATTGGATGAATAGGCTTTAATTTATTTACTGCTCTCAAGGGAATGTGGTTAAATAAGCCTTGGAGCTTTTCGATTAATTTGTTTGGAGTGATTCACTCTTCTATTTATGGAAAATTCTTGCAATAATATTTCACATCGTGTTAGCTGACTCATCAACTCCAGTGTTTGGGTGACATTGGAACGTGGAAGCCATAAATTGCAACATTTGTGTGATGGGTCAGAATGAGAGAACAGTTAACTTGAATTCTAGGGAAATATACTGGAGTGTATCCACATTATGCGACTATGTTTTGGCAGATTGCATGACTTTTAGGTTTGCTCGCTGAGCTGGAGGTTTGAAATCCAGACGTTTCATTACCCGGCAAGGTCGCATCATCAGTGGCGACCTCCAAGTGAAGCGAAGCTGTTGTCTCCTGCTTTCTATTTATATGTTTGTACTGGATGGGATTCCTGGGGTTTGTGGTGATGACATTTCGCCTCTCTCCTCGACTCTCCCTGTTTCTGCTGAATGCAATAAACATTTCTTGACTATTTGAGGCAGCTATCGCGTGCAGAATGGCATGATACCAAAACGTAACTCAAGTAGGACACGGCTATGAAGATAGATGGAAGTGTCACTCAAAGTGACGGGGTATGAAGGCAAATGATTTGGTCTCCTTCAAATTTTGATGACTAAAAAATAAATTGATTAGAAGACCGGAAACAGGGGTGTTCTAAAGATTTCTAGATTTCCAATGGTCACCAATATTAAGGTGCGTGAGATGGCAACTTACACTGTTGACACTGTTTTAAGATATTTTATTTAGAGCAGTTCATTTTATTTCCTTTTTTCCTTCCCAGTCTCCCAATTGGAAAACTTTCTTTTTACATAACGCAACTTCCCAGCTATGAAGCTACACTACACAGCCCATAATTTTATGAACAACATCGTTCGAAGTGATACGTTCCACTAAAAGCTAACCTTAAATCCTTCTCTGTCACTCTCCCCTAGTCTGTGGACAAATAATGCAACTTCCATGCTGTTCGCAGTCCAATGTCTTCACAACTGCCCGAATTTCAGCTGTGCAATAAAGTCTGAACATTATTCCAATGAAGCAATAGAATAGATGATTAACAGTAAAATTCAGGAAAGTGGCAAGCTTCAGTGGAATCAACAAATGTTGGAGATAACAGTGGGTCAATCATCATTCGTGGAGAGAGAGCAAGATAAAGTTTCGAGTTTAATTGATTCTCATCAAAACAGTTATCAAGACTGGATGCGTTGGCTTGACCTCTCACCATGGATGCTCTCTGACCCGTTGTGATCTCTAGCATTTGTAGTGTTCAGTACAAATTCCAGCATCTGCAGTGATGTGCTCCAAACGATCAATGGCATCCTGGTGTACATTTACATTGGCTCTTAAAATAAATTTAAGGTGAAAGATAGAAGGATTAGAGAAGACTTACGGGAAAACCTTTTTCACCCACAGTGTGGTGGGAATCTGGAGCTCACTGCTAGTAAACGTGTTCCAAGGCGTAAATGCTTATTATATTTTGGAACCATTCAGATGTGTATTTGCAATACCAAAGCAGATAACACAATGGGCCAAGTGCTAGATAAATACCTTAGAATAGTGAGGTGGTTATTTTTGAATGTCACAGGTGAGATGGATCGGAGGAGCTTTTCATGTTTTCTTGCTCTCTATGGTTCTCTGTCCATATAGAAGATATTAGTGGGCATAGACAATTAAGCCCATTCAGCTTATTCCATCATTTAATTTGGACATGATTGATCTCACCTTATAACCAACTCCACCTTCCTGCCTGTGCACCATAACCCTCCAACCAGCTGGTAATTGAAAATCTGTCGAACTTCTCCTTCCATTGTGTCAATGTTCCACCATCCAGCATCTGCATCGGTGAATTCCAGTTTTATGGCTGTTGAAAAAATAATTCATCCCCTGTCTCCCGGTCCTTAGCCAAAATTAAATCTCCATTTCTATATTGCTTCATGTAAGGAAACACTCATTCTCCATCTAGTTCGTCTACTGCCCGACTGACAGTACCTAATGTTGTTTTCAACGGCTGCTCAAAATGTCTCCAAGTAGAACTGGGCCCAGTCGTGTGAGTCCATGGCCCCTGTTGATTGGAACTGGTCTGTTGGGGAAACTGCAACATTGGGGCAAATGCCAGAAATTCATGCAGTTTTGATGATGTAAACATAAACACATGGAAACATGGAAGATAGGAGCAGGTGGAGGCCATTCCGCCTTCAAGACTGCTCCACTAATGATCACGATTATGGCAGATCATGCAACTCAATAGCCTCAGTTTGCTTTCTCCCCATTACCTTTGATCCCATTCGCCCAAGTGCTACATCTAGTCGCCTCTTAAATGCAATCAATATTTTGGCATCAATGACTTCCAGTGGTAATGAATTCCACAGCTTCAACACTCCTTCGGTGAAGGAATGTTTCCTCATCTCTGTACTAAATTGTTTGACCCGAATCCTTCGAGTGTGATCCTGGTTCTGGTCAGACTCGCCATCGGGATCATCTTCCCTCCATCTCCCCTGTCCAGGCTTGCTAAAATGTTATGAATCTCTTTGAGATTC
The DNA here is from genome assembly GCF_037043375.1 of Chiloscyllium plagiosum. Classification (NCBI taxonomy): domain Eukaryota; kingdom Metazoa; phylum Chordata; class Chondrichthyes; order Orectolobiformes; family Hemiscylliidae; genus Chiloscyllium; species Chiloscyllium plagiosum. The sequence goes on from NW_028270173.1 coordinate 70,973,648, forward strand.
CCCTTCATTCATTCGAACTTTAGCAATCCTAGCCGAGTCAATCTCTCAGCATACTTCAGTCCCACCATCCCCGGAACCAGTTAAGTGAAACGTCACTGCACTCCTTCGGCCACCACTCCCTTGAGAGCAAGATTTATGTTGTATTGCCAGTTTGTTGCACTTTCAGTGCCTATTTCATTTTGCAGAAACAACGCAAAATCTACTCCAGTTATCTCTGTGAAAAATGCAGAAAAGAAAGTCTCGTCTTGGATTACCAAGATTATGCAGCTGCGGACGCTCCCCCGTCAAAATGAAAATAGACTGCTTCATTTTCTCAAACAGAATTACTTTCATGAATTTTCCACGTTATGTCAATCACTCCTTGTCATGCAAAATTAACTTTTAGCCATAAACACTTAATGATCCGGTTTGCAGATATGATGTTTAACCAAGCACAATATGTTCATTCCTTTAGCACGCTATACATCTCAATGTTATGTCCTCTTATTCTTCTGAACCACAGACAGTGAGGGCCTAAATTGTTTAATTCCACTGCAATGAGACTAGAATCTCAGCTCTGGTATTAACGTAGTGAACCTTCACCAGCAGCTCACATAGCTTGAGAATAATGATCTAGACCTCTCATACATCATTAGCTTTCCCACTATTTATGTTTCGCAAAGATCCTGGATACTTCATTTTCTTCTTTATTTTCATGTGCCTGGCTATATCACTGGCAAAGGCAGACCACATATCCATGTCTCACTCTTCTCTCTCGCCTTTTGAAGTTGTAGCATATCTTTCCAACATGTAATTGCTTATGCACCTGTTAAATAATGTTTGAGCAGGCACATTCTATGTGACTATGAACTCCACGACACAGCTCATCTCTGCAAGAAGTGCAATACTGAATTTCTCACTCTTCATTAAGTTACCATCATTCAATAGTCATAACGAAGGCAAATTGTATGTTTGCATATATTGATAAAGTAAGGAAGTACAAAGTCAGGAATTTTCATTCAACTGTGCAAGGCATTGGAGTATCATCATCTGGAATGCTGGTTAGAGTTTGGTCTCCACAGAGTTGAGGGTTTTTTTGTACGATGGAATATTGTGCAGTTTAGATCGATACATTCCAGAGCTGAGAACAAGATTTCGAAATAAGATAAAGCGGAGTGACATTATGGAAGTCAAGAGATTAATTTTATGGGCAGTATAGATTGAGAGATCTTGTTTTTGGTTGAGTGGCGCCAGATTTAAAACAGAAATGAAGGAAAATGACTTCTCTCAATTACTTCTCATAATTGTAGTCACATTTGGTCCCAGGACTAACTTGCGGTCAGCTATATTTTGTATGTACATTCAGAATAATACAGTCCCAGATTCAAACAACATAGAAACAGACATTCAGTCAAAATTGTCCAGATTTCCTAAACTAGACTACTCCCATATCCCCCGAAGCCTCTCCTGTTCATGTACCCGTTAGACTGTCTTTTTAGACTTTGTAATCATACTCGTCTTTACACTCCCTTTGATAGTTCGTTTCGCATACAGTGAAAACATTTTCTCTTAGGTCTCTTTTAATGTTTTCCTCTCCTCCCTTAAACCTGTTCCGTCTGGTTTTGCATTGCCTTCAGTGAGAAAAGACCTTGACTATTTACAAGTCTCATGATTTATAACCTCTATAAAACCATTCCTAATCGTCCGACGATTCAGAAGAAAAATGTCCCAAACTATCCTTCTTCCCCTTATGACTCAATTCCTCCAGTCTAGGTAATAACTCATAACACTATTCGGCACCCCTGGACGTAAATAAAAAACAGAGAGATTATGGTTAAGCTGCATACAACGTTGAAAAGGCAACAGATGAATAATTTAGTGCAGTTCTGATAACCACATGATCGAAAGGATGCGATTGCACTGGGGGCAGTACAGAGGAAATTCAGCTATTTATTAGCCGTGATTGCCCTTAAGAGAGGTGACATAGGATTAGGATTTGTTCTTTGGAACAGCGCAGCTGAGCACGTGGAGACCTGATACAGATGTATAATATTATGAGGTAAAGAGAGATTGGATGGGAATCAGGTGTTCCTATTATTTGAAGGTGAATAACAAGGAGATATCGTTTTAGATTAATGGCAGAAGGTTTTCACAGTGTTTGAATGAAAGTCCTTTCACTCAGAGAGTGATGGATGCGTGGAATGTGTTGTTAGGCGCCTCGCTGAGTTGTAAACCTGACTTACTGTGAAAGTAATTGTACGGCCACTAAATGCTGTAGCATTCGAGCCCATGGGATTAGTGCTGGAAAACGGAATGAGTGAAGATTTAATGTAACTTCGGTAGCACCCATCTTGGGGTCTGTAGTGCCTCTTCTGTGCATTTTCGTTACGTGATTTTCTTTGTGTCATTATTTATTGCTGGGGCATTGGTGTGATTGCTTGTTCCAGAAATGATAGCCCGTCTGTAATTGCCTAGAGAAAAGTTAAGCACTAAATAAGTTGTTAATGATCTGGTATCACCTCCAGACCAGGCCATGCAGCAGATTTCCTTCCTGAAAGGACATTAGTGAAACAGAATTTTTGTTTTTTTTTAATCCGTGCCGCCCACGGTGTTATAGCATAAAGATCTGTGTTTGTGCTGCAACTTATGATTTGTAACATGAAACCCATTTATAACACAAAGAAATTTCAAAGAATAATCATCAAAATATCGGTTCCAGATATAATATAACATAATTTCCGACCATAACAGAATGGAATTTTCACTGATTACAAACAGGAAAATGATCGATTTCCTTCGGTTCTTCATTTCTGAGTATTTTGTACTTCCCCACCATTTTCACTTCGTAATCTTTTGCGAACTCTATTGTTTGCCAAGATGTGTCTGACAGTGAAAATGTTTAACAACAAAACCAGGACAAATGGAACACCTTGGATTAGAATATGATGTATGAATTCAATTATTCCCCAGACCAGAGATACCTGAATAAGAAGCTGCATTTCACAAAACCATGGGGTGTTCATCAAAGAATACTGATCTGATAACATGAAATACCAGAAAATATTCTTTAAAAGGCTCCAGACAGTCTCTGTACCCACAACCACAGCTGCAGTTTCTTCAGTGCAATATCGCGTTTAAATATCTGGCAACAAATAGGTATAAATCGATCAAAAGTGAAGGTGAAAGTGAACCAGACAGAACTATCGGTGGCTGTATAGATCAAGATTGCATTTGGCATTGCAAATGGGGATATCCCACAGGAAATGTAGGTACTTCCGGTAAACAATAGTAATGTGTCTAAATATCAGATCGAACAGAAGCACCATTAAATCTGCTATTGCCATGGCTCCTAGATAGCGATAGGCCACAGTCTCGCTTATAAAGTACCACAATCGTTAACAGGTTAACTGTGAGCAAGCAAAACAAAGAGGAAAATTAAGTATGAATGAATGCAACACTTTCTGTTTGTAATTTTGATTATCAGCAAAACAATTCTTGTTTCTTTTTTTTCTAACAATTGCAAAATTCTTGTCTACTTATGAGACTTTGTCGCATTTGTCGCACGTGTCTGCGTGGGTTTCCTCCGGGTGCTACGGTTTCCTCCCACAGTCCAAAGATGTGCAGGTCAGGTGAATTGGCCATGCTAAATTGTCTGCAGCCTTAGGTAAGGGGTAAATGCAGGGGTATGGGTGGGTTGCGTTTCGGCGGGTCGGTGTGGACTTGTTGGGCCGAAGGCCCTGTTTCCACACTGTAATGTAATCTAATCTAAAAAAAAATCTAATCAAAGTTCAGAGAAAAACTATAAACTGTTCTGAAATGTCCCTTTGCAGCATTCCTAAAACGAAACAAAATTGAAAAATAGCATCGAAAAAAGTGAAGAACAATTTTCAATACGCGAACACAAGCTCTCTTGCCAGGCATCGAATTCTGTTGCAAATATCCATGATATGAGCATTCATGGAAGATATCACTGAAACTGAATTTCGAAAATGTTGTGTAAAATGTTTAACAGGATGTGTCTTCAAATTTGAGTCTTTGGGTATTTCCATTTTAAAAAGCTGCGAATACAGAGTTGTGGAGGATGATCCAGTTTCCCTGTTTGCCGTCCTGTCATAACAACATGTGAAATCGGAAAAAAAAACAAATAAGAATAATATTGATTTTAAAAAAAACATTCAATAACAACAGCATATGGTCGGATTTATCAAATTAATCATGATTGAACATAATTATCAGGCTTTTGTTTTCTGTGGCACACGTATGACCATTGGGTGATAAGAAAATAACAGCCCTGAAGAAGGGCTCATGCCCGAAGATTCGATTCTCATGCTCCTTGGATGCTGCCTGACCTGCTGCGCTTTTCCAGCATTACATATTCAGCTTTAGTCCACCACTCCCATCCAAAGTCTATAATTTCTCTTTGTACATAAAGTAATATCATCTCTTCACATATCTTGTTCATTCAGAGATTATATGTCTAAACTGAAAAAAATCTCTTCGTAAGAAAGGCCCGCACATATCTGGAATCAATCTCGTGAATCTTCCCTGGTTTGCCTCTACTAAAATTGCACACTTACTCATGTCCCATGATTGCACTTAACACTGCAGCCGCAGTCGAACTAAAACCTTGCCCAGGTTAAGCAACTCAGCAATAAATGCTAGAATATCATTTAGCTTGTATATGTTGTATATTTTGTATATGTTGAACCTGTACACACGTGCACGAGGATGCACAGATCACTTCTAGATTCCCAAAGGCTTTCCAGAATCCACAAGGCACAAGTAGGCAGGGGGTAGCATGCTTCCCATTTGTATGCACTAAAGGAATCTGGAGTTTTTTAAATGGATTTACTAAATACGTTGCCTCACGTTTATTCGGATTAAACTCCAACTGCCAGTTTTTAGGCCAATCACGTGACCAATCCAAACCAATTTGTAAATGTCTTGTTTATTTCTTGCAGCTTAATTCCCCACTGCTTTCGCGTAATCGGCTCTCTCTCTCTCTCTCTCTCTCTCTCTCTCTCTCTCTCTCTCTCTCTCTCTCTCTCTCTCTCTCTCTCTCTCTCTCTCTGTCTTTCTGTCTCTCTGTGACACTTTCTATTCCCTCGTCCAATTCAGCAATATCAATTGCATTTAGTTGGCGACCGAGGCCGGAACGTCTGGTACACTATTAGTTGCCCCTTGCCAACGAGGAAACGTGAATGACTGGTCACGATTTTGTAGTTTCAGTTTTTTTGATACTTAGTCAATCCTCTAAACAAACTCATAAATTAGTCCAAACCCCAAGTAACTTAACGTTGCATGTTATCTTTTTTATGCTTCATTTATTCAGCAAACTTCTGGAAGTCTAGATGTTTAACAAACAGAGGTTACTCATTAACTACGTGCCTTGTTATGTCGCCCAAGGCCGTTTGTGAGGCGAGCCATCGAGTAACTCACCTCCTGATTTCACAAAACTTTCCATCATCTATAAGGCAGAAATCAGCAGGATAATAACAAATTCCTCATTTATCTAAACTGATGGATGTTCAGATATTGCAGTGATGCACAAAGCTACAGCAGGTGCAGTGTAGAAAGTCTTAACACCGTCCAAAACCACTGCCATCACTGCCTAAAAATAACTGAGCACGAGATATGCAAGAACAAAGACTCCTGCAATTCTATCTTAGACATATGAAATTTTGAGGAGTCTGGAAAGGGTGAACAGAATGAAGCGATTCTTCTGAGGGGAAAGATTAAGTAATGAGAGGTATATTTTTGTTCTAATAAAAAGAGAAAGGTAGCAGGTTACAGAACATTTAAGAAAAAAGCTTTTGAGCCGAGGTGCAGGATGTCTGAAATGCCCTGCCTGACAGGAATGTTGAGACCAGCACCCTCACAAGCCTTATAAATGTGCACTTGCAGATAATGAATATCCAAGGCCACTGCCCAGTTCCGGAAAGTGGGTCACATTTACATTTTTGTATCTTCATCAGTTCAGAATTCCTGTGCCAATGGGCGTCCTCTGTCTTGTATAAATCCATGGTTTGTCCTGCTTTCATTGTTCTGCTTTCATTGAGTCTCACTCAAAGGAAACTTCCATTGAATTTCTCATCCCTTCACAGACACTACTCCACCGATACAGATAGTTGTAATATGGCCGTTAACGGCTGTGGCTCTTTGACACATGGGTGTCGTTGATTTTGTAAACTACACCATTGGAATTCAATAGTCTCAGTGTGGACTGCATCTCTTGGGGACAGATTGGAAGGATGGTGATCTAACCCAGCAGCAAAAGATGTGAGCTGCTGCCTTTCTAAGGCAGATCGAGGATGATAAAAAAAGAAGCGTGGACTGTGAGTTCATATGTAGCCGGATAACAAACAGCAAAGGGTTGCAATCAGGAGTCACACGTATTACAGGAGGATCACTATCTTCATTTAGACCAAGATAAAACATAAAACATAGTAGAGTACAGCACAGTAAAGGCCCTTCGACCCTTTATGTTGTGCTGACGTTTTATCCTCCTCTTTGATCAGACTAACCTACATACCCTTCATACAATTTCCATGTCCAAGGGTCGCTAAAATGTTCCTAATGTGTCTGCCGCTACTACCACTGCTGGCAGTGCATTCCACTCACCCAACACTACCTGCGTCAAGAAGCTGCCTCTGACATCTCCAGTAAACCTTCTACCAATTACTTTAAAATTATGCGTGCCCTCCCCACGTGATAGACCTTTTTAGCCTGGAAAAGATGCTCTCTACTTATGCCTCTCAACACCCTGTACATCTCTACCGAGTCATCCTTCTTCACTCTAATGAGAATGAAACACTCATTCCCTTAACCTTTCTTCATACGACATGCATCAGTCTCATGTCATTTCCTGTGGTGATGTCATTTCCTGTTCTTTTTCCCAAGGGGTGATAGATGGGGTCTTACTCGATGTGTTTGTTCATAGATTTCCGGTTGGAATTCCATTATTCTCGGAATTTTCGTGCATGTCTCTGTTTGGTGTGGCCAAGAATGGATCTGTTCTCCCAGTCAAAGTGGTGTCATGTCGTTTTGTGGCTAGTTGGTGTTCATGTATCCTGTTGGCTAGTTTTCTGCCTGTTTGTACAATATAGTGTTTGTTACAGTTCTTGCACTCTATTTTGTAAATGGCATTAGTTTTGTTTGTTTGTTGTCTCCATAAGGCGTTTCAAGTTAATTTGCTGCTGTTTTAATGTGTTGGTGGGTTTGTGGGCAACCATGATGCTAAAGGGTCTGAGTAGTCTAGCAGTCATTTCCAAGATGTCTTTGATGTAGGTGAGAGTGTCTAGGGTTTCTGGATGTGTTTTGTGTGCTTGTTTGAGTTTGCTGCTGAGAAATCTGTGAACTGTGTTCATTGGGTACCATTATTTTTGAATACACGGTATCACCAATACTGTGTATTCATCAACAGTGCTTCGCGCAGAGGTCCGCTGAAGATGTTACACACTAGCGTGACGAGACATCTGGAAATGAAACTTTGAGCTCAGCGAGCAAACCTCCATACAGAACGTCAACCTTAGCTACAAACCTTCTCAAAACTCGCTACTACCTTGCACGTTACACCATAAGACATAAGACATCGGAGTAGAAATCAGGCCATTCAGCCCATCGAGTCTATTCCTCCATTCAATCATAACTGTTGCGTTTCTCAACCCCATTGTCCCACTTTCTCCCCGTAACCCTTGGTACTCAAGAACCTGTCTGAACCTGTCTCAAATATGGCTAATGGCCTGGCCTCCGCAGCCTCCTGTCGAAATGAATTCCATAGATTCAACAGTCTTTGGCTGAAGAAGCTTCTGCTTATCTCCATTCTAAAAAAAATTCCCTTTACACGAAGATTGTGCCCTCGGGTCCAAGCTTCTCCTACTCGTGGAAACACCTTCTCAATATCTGCACTCTTTGAGCCATGAGTATTCTGTATGTTTCAATTAGATCCCGACGCATTCTTCCAAACTCCATCGAGTCAGACCCAGAGTCATCAAACGTTCCGTATATGTAACAGGTTTCATTTTGGGAACATTCTTGTGAACTTCTTCTGAACGCGCTGCAAGGCCAGTACAAACTTCCTGACATGTGGGGTCCAACACTGTGCACAACACTCCAAAACTGTCATGTCTAGAGCCTGACTGAGCTTCAGAAGTACATGCTTTCTTTTATATTCAGGTCCTCTAAAGTACATATGCCATTATTGCATTTGCCTTCCTACCTACTGACTCAACATGCAAGTTTACCTTGAGAGAATCCGGGACTAAAACTCTCAAATGTTTTTGCACTTTAGACTTCTGAATATTCTTCCAATTTAGAAAATAGCCCACGTTTCTATTCTTCCTACCAAAGTGAGTGAAATCACCCTTGTCCACGTTGTACTTCATCAATTGAAAATTGAATGATTTTGTTGTGTTCCATAAATGTGCGTTGTATTGAATCAATTTCGATGCACATTAGCGATTATGATCTGTACAGGATATCTGCAGGTCAGAACAGTGCAGAGTGATCCAAGTTCAGTCTAACTAATGTTGAAAGAGACCACATCCAGTATAGTGCTCAGAATATAAAGGTATATGGAGAGCAACTTTTACTCACATTCCACAATTGAGTTTTAGGAAAATGGTAGGGTGTTCAAAATTAAACACAGAAATGCCATACGGTCTCGCCCAAATGCATGAAGACAGGAAACGTAAACAGAGTTCCACAAGTAACTAATCTCTGACATGACAAGTTCCATGAACGAATTATGATGAGAGATTAGACAGACTATTGCCATTTATCTTCCAACAGAGGAGATTGAGAGGTGTCATGATTGAGAGTTTAAGAGGACTTGAGGTCGGTGTGAGAGGAGAAAATATTATCTGTACCTGGAAGCATCACTGACTTTGGGGAATAGATTTCATTCAAGAGACAGAGATGTGCGGGAAACTGTTTTACCCTGCGCAGGTGGGAATGTGGAATTCATCACCACTTTAGATGATAAAGAAAGAAACATTCCAAGAAATGTTTGGATATGCACTTGCTGAGAAAATGGGATGTGAATACTTCACTGATCATCCCTGACCGTCCAAAGGGAATTTTTTGTTTTGTAGATAGACGTAACCCGGTGGCTATATCTTCATTTTAAATCCCTCACGCCCTCATGCAGGGTGTGACGCTGTGATAGGCTGTCCATTGTATTACTAACTTAGTTAGCCCTGCCTCCCCACTCGCTGCTTACTCGATTCATCTAGCCTTCCTCAGAAAATATCAGAGTCTCCAGGATAATCCGCTAGTCCAACTGCTCCCAACACGGTCCCATAACCTGCATGCGAACAAACGCACCCTAGAATCCAACACTCAGATCCTATATATTAGAGAGTAAGCATCGCTTTTAAATGTTGTGTCTGTGATAGTTTGGAGGACTGCCTTTTCTTGGTGGGGGAGATTCTTTCGATGGACTGCATAAATTTTCCAGGCCACGTCTTTGGAGTAGCGCACAGCTGAAAATGCAACCAGTCTGAAGATACAGGAGAACAGCATTAAATATATCTACTCATAAGAAGATTTCAATTCTGAGAGTCAATTTTAGGATACCACGACATTTAATTTGAAATATATTGACGAAGTATTCCCATTTAAGCTCAATTCTCCGACAGGTTTTATAGGAAAATGATTTACATTGACTGTGCTACATGTTCCTTATGGAAATATGCAGCAGAAATAAAACTTCAACTCATTGCCAACGAGGACTTTGAATCGGATTCTTTGGATGTCATCATATATCAAGTGAATCGTGACCTGAGGGACAATTTTTGGGAGGATCAGGGGATAGCACAAGAAGTTGAAACGAGTGCTGTACAGGAGTGGATATCATTCACTCTAGCAACGACCCTATTTTCTGGCATCCCAACAGGGAATTTCAAAGGTAATTTACTCAGGGATAACATTGCCTGTTTGCTGGTTCATGAGAAAACTGAAACGTTTGACACATTGTTGTCCCAGCGAAATTTCCAGTTAACAATTAAAATTATCTGAAAACGCGCTGCCTCGGAGTTTATCATAGAGAGATATGCTAAATTACAAGGGGACAAATATTCGTCTTGCAATATGCATCGACTGATTTACACGAATTTTAAACCATATTACACAGTGCTTGCTGCAATCCGTTTCCAGGTAATTGCTGTCAACAAGCCTAAAATTTCAAATCTCTGTATATTTTCTTGTTTTTGTTGCATGAGATTTTATGTTTATTCACTCCTTCCTTACAGAGCATTGGCAGTTGTCCTTTGTACACACAACTTGAACTACCAACGCATTAAACAACTCATCCTATACCATCGTCACCAAAAATAAAACAATGGAACCCGTGCAGATACATTTATCACCTGTTTCCTTATCTTTATTTACTGGATCACTGGCTCCTTTCCAAAACTGCAATTTACAATTATTCAACGGGAGCATATCTTTCCGTACCACAGGCTCCCTTAACTCCAGTGTAAAACACAAGCTTTTCACCCGTGACCATTCTCTCCCTCTGTCGTTTCTTACCATCCCATGGCCTGAAAAGAGATTACTGGATACAAAACATGAACTTAACTTTCTCTCCCAAATGCTCCTAGACAAGTGCACCATTATTTTCTGATTTTATTGTTATTCCTCTGACATATTCTTCCGCAGACGACATGGTTTTCTTCTGCATTATCTAATTGGGATGTCGCGTTTAGTATCTGTAATGACATCATTGCACATTGGAAATGATTGCGGAAGGACTTGGTTTTGGCATTGCTCATCTCTCTGACATCTGTCATCACAACCACGAAATTCAATAATTTAGATATTTAATTCGACTTAATTTAGCAATTTCTCTCCGCAAAAGTGTTAATGCTTTAATATTACCGCAAAACAGTAAATACTTTACTGAATCAGTCATTTATCTTCATATGGATGTAACAATGAGGTTGAAGGTCATCACTCCAACACCAACACCGTCTGAACGTCGACAACTGACTGACAATGTACACTGGTACATACAGCAATATCTATGTGGCGCGAATTGACACTCACATTCCCCGCTGATTTCAATCATCATGACGTTCAGATGCTTAGCAAATTCAAACGTTTTGGAGTATTATCAATTTGGAAATGCCAAAATTGGACTGAGGTGTACAAAGTTAAAAATCACAAAACACCGGGTTGTAGTCCAACTAGTTTGTGAGCGGCACGGTGGCACAGTGGTTAGCACTGCTGCCTCACAGCGCCGGAGACCCGCGTTCAATTCCCGCCTCAGGCGACTGACTGTGTGGAGTTTGCACATTCTCCCCGTGTCTGCGTGGGTTTCCTCCCACAGTCCAAAGATGTGCAGGTCAGGTGAATTGGCCATGCTAAATTGCCCGCAGTGTTAGGTAAGGGGTAAATGTAGGGGTATGGGTTTCGCTTCGGCGGGGCAGTGTGGACTTGTTGGGCCGAAGGGCCTGTTTTCACACGGTAATGTAATCTAATCTAATCTAGTTTAATTGAAAACACTAGCTTTTGGAATGCTGCACTTTCGAAGATTGATTGCTTCAGGGCTGCAAAGGGGTTCAGGGTAGTGTCTATTAAAATATATATTTTTTACCGACTATTGTACAAGATGTCCAGGAGAGGTATTTCTGAGGCAGTGCTCTTTATTCTTGACTGCTGTCGCTTCACGAGAATGGGAAAATCCAACCATGCAGGAATTAACATAGAAATGCAGATAACATTAGCGAGTTTTGAGAAGATTTGAAGCTCAGGTTGATGTTCTGGATGTGGGTTTGCTTGCTGAGCTGGATGGTTCATTTCAGACTTTTCGTCATTACACCTGGTAAAATCTTCAGTGAGCCTCCGAATGAAGCACTGGGGGTGTAGCCTGCTTTCTATTATATGATTGAGAAAAAGAACAGGAAAGGAAAACACAATAGGAAATTATGTCACTACAGGAAATGACATCAATAACCCAAGTAAATTCAAACGTACAAATAGAAAGTGGGCTACACCAGCAGTGTTTCACTTGGAGGCTCACTAAAAATGTAACCTTGTATGGTGACGAAACGTTTCAAAACAGGCCTTCCAGCATAGCGACCAAACCTTCATCCAATAGATAATATATTTTCACTTTCATCGTTATTGCAATCGTTGCCCCTCTGATGCACCTGGGAGTTTTCTGTTGTTTCCTCTTGAAATATTCCACCGAAATTATCAGTATATATTAATTCTAGACATGGGCAGCTCATGAAGCGGTTACGTTTGTGATTGGACTGAGTGTTTTTTTGAACTCTTGAATGCCAATTATTTTCGAGGCAGTAATTGTTCATTCACAAATATTCTGATCAGTAATTTCATTTCCCTTTCCTTGTCCATCTCTTGCAGTAAATCTGCTGGCAATTGTGATTCTGCCGAGGGAAAGTGCGGCCTCTTCATTTGTACGACTTTCTACCTGCTGTCCATGGCGGCAGCGAATCAAATCGTCATTACCACCGAGGCCATATTGGGACTGCACAGATTTTTAATAATCCTGCAAATCATTCCTGTCTGTCGTGTCACATGTTTTCTGGCTCATCAGGCAACAGGCTGCTCTATCTGGTTCAGTGTCACTTTTACCATTGATTGATTTATGGCCAATTATTGCCAGAAGCTGAAGACGAGGTATTGTAACATTAAAGCAGATAATTTTAGAAGAGAAGTGAGGAGTAATTTCTTCAGCTAGGGAGTGGTGGGACTGTGGAATTCATTTCCACGGAGTGCAGTGGAGGCCGGGACGAAATATTTTCAAGTCAGAGATTGATAAATTCTTCATCTCACAAAGAATTAAGGGCTACAGGGAGAGTGTGGGTAAATGGAATTGAAATCCCCATCAGCCATGATCAAATGGCGGATTGGACTCAATGGGGCGAATGGCATAACTTCCACTCCAATGTCATATGATCTTTGAACTGCAGCTTTAGTTTCGTCAACAACGTGTTCTCTTCTCTTTCATCAAAACAAAATATACCCTTCTCCTTTGTGTCGGAATCTGAAAGGATTGTTGATAAAATGTCATAGTTCTTTCACGAAAAGCCAATCTTTCATATTAATAATGGATGGTTGTTTTGTTTTTTAACTGGCGAGATACTATATTAACACTAATTCTCCCATTTGCTCTAATTCTGCTCGTTAATGCTCTTACTGTCAGTCATATTTTGTAGGCTAATCAGGTTTGCAGGGGAATGAAGAGGCCCATGAAAACCGGGTATCACAGAGACCCAGCGTTACAGAGCAGTGATTTTACTCTTCACCATATCTGACAGCTTCATATGTCTGTGGGTGACTAATATTACAGATTTCACATATTCCAGAATCGCAAATTCTTCTCAAAGATTGCAGCTTATCTTTATAAATTTTTGAAGAATTTGATTTGATGCTGCGGAATTAAAATTGTTGCACAAATGCATTTATTTATTTGGCGAATCAGTCCACAAGCAGAGAACAGTTCAAAAGTGCAGTGAAGCATTCATTTACAAAAACTATTGAATTGATTAAGAAAGACCTGAAATGATAAACAGAAACCTTGTTTCTACTCCAACAGCCAATTGATATTTATGATGTATATGGGATGAAGCATCCAGATTGAAGGCAGAAGGCGAAGGAGGCAATGGGTTTGGCCGGAAATGGGGAATGTGGCGGTATGTTTGGAGAGGCACCATGCAGAAGAGTGTGTTGGAGCAGTTGTCTTGGGAAATGATTGTTTGACATCTGCGAACGTGAAGTGTAACTGTTCATGTGGTGATTCAGGACTCCAGATGGATGGAAGGTATTTGGTCTGAAAGATAAACCTAAAGCTGCAGCTCATCAACTTCGATGAATTGTCACCAACTATGTCGTATCGTTCAAGTTAGTTGGTATCAGAAATTGTTTGCCGCCCGGCATTGATCACCACTGAATGGAAAACTGGACAAATCAATATCCTGACTATAATCTGTCAGGTTAGATCATTGTAACAGAAACTTCAATATTTACAATTCTAATCTTACATCAGAAATTTCCACGTTTCTTCTTTTATCAGATAATGGTACAATAATTTTCTGCTTAGCCTCTTCATAAACAACATCCTTCTTGAAGAAGGAGTAACGTGTCCTCAAAGTCATTAAAGGAAGAATTCTCAATCAGTGACTGAAGTACAGCTACGAAAGAAAAGTTCTGTGTCAACAGGAAAGTAATGGAATAATTTCAAAGATAGGAAGTCTGTTAACTCTGATTATCCTATATATCCCAATTAAATCCCCTCTTAGCCTTCTTCTCTCCAATGACAACATACACAAGTCCCTCTGTTTTTCTGCATAAGGCCTTGCCTCTAGCCTGGTAAATCTCCTCTGCACCTTTTCCAATGCTTCCGCATCCTCCCTGTAATGGGACGACCAGAATTGTACACAGTACTCCAAGTGAGGCCGCACTACTATTTTGTCCTTTAGCAGAATGACATCACAGCTCCCTTACTCAATTCCTTTACCAATAAAACCTACCAATAAAACCTAACACACCATATGCGTTCTTAACAGCACTATCAACCTGGGTGGCAACTTTGAGGGATCTATGTACATGGACATTGCTTTAGCGTGGAGAAATATATGACAGATTTCAAACCCCAACAATCATTGAAAATCAAACTAAAACCTACGTTCTGTGGGAACCTGATTCCACCTGTTCATGGTGCTTCTATTCTTCCAATGTAAAAAACAAACACTGACCGCCTCACAAGGTGTTCACTTTCGTGGTTTCAAATGGGAAGCTATATTCCTATGGCTCAAAGTCTCTCTTCAGAAACAAAAAGGATAAAATACACCTTTTGAAACCATACCGTTATCGTATTTGTTCTATCTATTTCTTTCTGTGTAGGAATTCTTGCTTGCTAAGCTGCAGAAGTTGAAATTAGCAAGTAATTCAGCCAATCATAGTTTCTGTTTAGCATCGATTTACCAAATTTGTTTCCAGTTAGCAGGTATTTACCTGCTGATTGCACGAAAGTGTTGAACACTTTAGTTTTTGTCTGCGCTTGGTTGTTCATAAACTCGATGATATTATTCAGTTTCTGCAAATCTTTCAGGCTTCTGATGATACAACGTTGTTTGTACTTCATTTCCAAAGCTTCAGCTCAGCGTGTTGAGACACAATGCATTCTGATGAAGGCATATTCCACGTGATAGTCATCATCTGAAGACAGAAGAAATTAACGGAACATCCTTTGTAACGTTTGTGTTCCCACAATGAACTTTGACCGCATAAATTTGATAACGAAGATCAAAGTTCATAATCAGAAGCCGCAACAGGACAATTGGGAACTTCATGCTTGTCGCACAAGCTGCTTCGAACCGAATAGGATTAAAAGAAGGGGGAGAAATTTGAGAGGACATGTAGGGAAATCATTTTGTTGCAGAAAGAGGTGGGAATATGGAACACACTCCCAATAAGTATTTTGGAAGCATAAACGCTTATAATGTTTGACTTTATCGGTGTACATTCTGGTAAATCTCCTCCACACTAGTAGTGTAACTGTAGTGTTATCTCTCCTACAATGCTGATTACAGAACAATAGATAACATTCTAATAGTTGTTTAACTAATGTTTCAGACGGCTCCAGAACCAATTCCCTGCTCTTGAACTGTAATACGAGCACACATTCCACATGCTTTTTTAGCTACTTTATTTAACTGACCTGGTTCTTTGTGACATTCAATCTGATTTAATTTAACTTCTTGATATGTGACCTTGCTGGTGTTATTGTGTACGCACTCCTTGCGTCATTTCTATAGATCCTTTATATCTCCAATTCGTCATGCTAACTTGTAGGTACTTTTAAAGCTAAGCGTTTCTAAATGTATTGCATTCAGGTCGGCAAATTATCATTCAATCGTGTGTGGTCCAATGTGTTTTTTTTTATTAAGAATATGTTGTTTTGAAGTCGCCGCGCAGAACATAATTGTTCATTGACTTCAGTTAACAGCAGCCTCTCCTAGCATGGAATTGGTCCTCTGTGAACTGCAACACGGCAGTAATAAGTGGTGCCGTGTTTTAATCAGTTATTCCAATGTGTTGGCCAGAGTCCACCAATTAATTGACCGGGGTGTTTAACTTCACTAAGAAGAGGAAAGAATGTATTGTGCAAAATCAATACTGTGCCAGGTAGATGACTACCTCTTCAAAGTGCATGATTTTTATTACCCTTTGTTGTTGTTCCTCGTAAGTGCCCATTTCGGGCTGTTTGTCCACAGATTGCCGAATGCAAGAAGGCAATCTAACAGGGTACTGTAGAAATTTAACAAAATGCTTTCCATTTACTGTCGTGACATGAGGTTTAAGGGCAGGGAGGTTATGTTGGAGGTGTGCAACGCTTTGGAACGGCAATAGTTAGTGCACTGTGTACAGTTCTGTTTCCTGTAGAATGGGAATGATGTGAAAAAGATAGTGAAAATTGCTGGAGAAGGGTATCAAGTCTGGAAGCAAGAAAGACGGACCATCAAAGGCATAGATGATGATGAGCCAGAAAGGTAGTAAAGTTGCGAATGGAGAGAATAATTCGGTGCAGTTCGATTGAGTATGCTGAAATCAGTCCATACAATGAAGGGGTCTAGGGTCTAGGGATGGGTAAAGGTCATGGGAGAAGGTATTCAGTCCATACACTTATTCAACACGATATTAAATTCTGAAACTGCAGCGGTAACAAACGCAAAGTTAGGTATGATTACTCTAGTTGCATTGAGCCTCAGTGGACTACTAAACAGAACTGTGACAGAAATGTTGGGCAAGGAACAAGGTGGTTGTGTTGAACTCACAGGAAACTAGCAGTGCACGGTCATTAATATGAAAAGAATACTAGTGATTTGCAAAGCAGTGACTCGGAATATGTTTTATTATGCTAATGCAGAATATACTGCTAAATGTCCAATGTAGATAGTGCATTGAGTTACTTGCAGGTGAAACATTGCTTCACCAGGAAGATGAATATGGTCCAGTGTTCACTAGAAACAGGGACCTTGTTGATAGTGAGAACACCGTGGACCAGATGAAAAGGATTGAACAGATTGATATTGAGGAAGCGGATGTACTGGAAATTCTGGGAAGAATCAAGATAGATGAATGCCCCAGGGCCGGACCAAATATATCCAAGGATACTATGGGCAACGAGGAATGAGTTTGCTGTGTCTCTGGCGATGATCTTTGCATGCTCACTCTCCATGGGAGTTGTACCACCTAGCTGGGGGGAGGCGAGTGTTCAAAAAAGAAAATAGGGAAATCCCTGGGAATCACAGATCTTTCAGGCTTATTCCTGTGATAAGCAAGGTACCGGAAAGGATTCTGAGAGATAGGATTCATGACTATTTCGAAACAAAAACATAGCTTCATTAAAGGCAGTCAGTATAGTATTGTGAGGGGAAGATCATGCCTCAAAAGCCTGATTGGGTTCTTTGAGTATATGACGAGTTAAGTTGAGGAAGGTCAAGCAGTGGATGTGATGTATATGGATTTCACTAATCCTTTGATAAAGTTCCCCATGGTAGGCTCATTCAGAAACTTAGAAGGTATGGGATACAGGAAAACTTGGCTGACTGGCTGAAGAATCTGCTTTCCAAAAGTGGACAGCCAGTCATAGTGGATGGAAAGATTTCTGCCTGGAGGATGGTGGCCAGTGGTGTCCCGCAGTGATCTGATTTTGGGATTCCGATGTTTGTCTTTTTTTTAATGACTTGGATGAAGAGTGGAAGGGTGTGTTAGTAGGATTGCCGATGACTCAAATGTCGGTGGTGTTGTAGATAGTGCCCATGGTTGTTGCAGGCTACAACAAGACAGTGACAGAATGTAGGTCTGGGCTGAGAGGTGGCAGATGGAGTTCAACCTGGATAAATGTGAAATGATTTGTTTTGGAAATTCGAACATAAATGCTGAATGCAGGGTTAAAGATAGGATTTTGGCAGTGTGGAGGAACAGTGCATATTGGGATCCATGTACACAGATTCGTCAAATTTGCTAAGAAAAAGGTAAGGTGGTTAAGAAAATGTATGGTGTTTTGGCTTTCATTAACATGGGAATTAAGTTTAAGAGTTGTGATGTTACGCTGCAGCTCTATAAAACCCTGGTTAGACCATACCAGGAATATTGTGTCTAGTTTTTGTCGCCTTATTATAGGAAAGATGCCAATGCTTAAGTGCGCGTGCAAAGTGTATTTACCAGGATGCTGCCTAGATTGGTGGGCTTGTCTTATGAAGAGAGATTGAGTGAAGGAGGGCTTTTCACATTGGAGAGAAGGAGGAAGAGAGGTGACTTGATAGAGGTGGAAAATGTAATAAGAGGAGTAGATAACCAGAGACTTTGCCTCTGGCCAGAAATGGCTGTCACGACGAGTCATGGTTATAATGTGATTCGGGAGATGTCAGAGGTAGTACGCAGATGATGGTAGTGCATGGAATATACTGCCAGCGGTAGTAGTAGATTTAGAGACATTAGGGACATTTAATTGACTGCTGAACAAGCACATGGGCGGGAGTTAATTGATGGATGTGTAGGTGATGTTGATCTTAGATTAAGATAAATGCTCAGCACAGCTTCCTGGGCCAAACGGCCTGTACTGTGTTGTACTGTTCAGTGTTCTATGTTCCATTTGAGACTTTGGCAGTGATGGCAGGGTTTGCACCTTCTGAGATGCCATGGAGAAATGCCTTGAGTGTGTTGTGATGCGTTGGAAGTGGAAGAGGAGTGTCCCAGAAAACAAACTTACCGTAATCCACTCCTTACGATTTGCATGTTATTGCAGACATTTGTATGTTATGTCTTGATGAATGTAATTTGTTGATAAATTCGTTCTGTTCTTTTTGTATGATTTCTTTGAAATCCTGCCACAACATTGATTTTCTTTGTGCAAGAAAGACGATATTCAGCTGCTGTGTATGACGACAAAAATAACTTGTTCTGCACGATTACGTAGGATTATAGTTAATGATAGAGAGATAAACATAATGCAATTCCTATCCTGATCAATCTTCAGCAAAACTTTATACTTCTACGCGACAAAGATCGTAAGACCAAAAGCCACAAGAGCAAAGGCAGTCATTTCTGCCCATCTAGTCTACTCTAGTATTCAATGAGATCGTACCTGGTATGATTATCTTCGGGTGCACTTGCCTGCCTTTTCCGCACTCCCCTCGATTCCCTTCCAGATTCATTTATTTTACTCCTAAACATGCTTCGTCACCCAACCTCGGTCGTCCTCCATGGCAAAATGAAAATGCACAAACTCACTCCCCACTGACAGCATGAATTCTTTCTCATTTCTGTCTTGAACGGGCGACCCCTTACTGTCAGTTGATGCTTTTCCTACCGGATCTTGACTTTTGTTTCCAAAACGGGACGAATACTCCTCATCCAGCCTGTCAAGTTCCGAAAGCAGTTTGATTGCTTCAATAAGGTTCCATTTTTCTAAACTCCTGATTAGAGGCCCAAACTACTTAATCTTTTGTTGTAAAACAATCCCTCCATACCTGTTAAAAGCCCAGCAAGCATTCACTGGACGGCCGACCATGCCAATAAACGTTTCATTACGTTACAGGACCAAAATTGTTTGTACTATTGTTGGTATTGTCCAAGTAGCATGTTGCACAGATTTGCATCTTTTGCTACCCTATTCACTATGAAATAAAGATCTATATTTTGCTTCATTTGCCTTTCCTGTTCCCCGTTGATCTTAGATACGAGCATTCTGTGATTCCTGGACGAGGAGACCCAAAACTTCAGTTCTGCTGATTTACTGCAGTCTATCTCCATTTAAATCGTGCTTGGTCTTTTTGTTTTTTCTCCACCCTCGAGTACACGGCATCACGTTTATCCAGATTGAAGTAAGTTCATCATTGTTTTGCCCAATCACTTCAATTCTATCTGGACATTATTTCTTGTCCACGTTGTGTCTGTTTTTCAGCATTTATATTCCAATATATTTGTATGTAATCAAGAAGCTTCTATGTAGTGCCCCTCGTCCAAAGTCGTTAACATGTTTTGTAAATAGTCACAGTCAAGGACTGATCCCTGTGGTATTCTGCTAATACCAGTTTAGCAGAGCGAAAATATCCCCTTTATTCCGATTCTCTGCTTTCTACTGATACACAGTTCTCGAAGCGAATATGCAGCATGCAAAGCCATGGGTCTTATATTATTCGGGAGTTTGATCTTATCAAACGCTTTCTGGAAGCTTCGTTTTGTTTTTAACATTCACTGCTTCCTTTTTATTGACACACCTGTTATCTCCGCAGTTAATTTGTCAGACATGTTTTGCCTGTTTCAGGAAACCTTTGTGGCATTGCTTGATCATGTTATTTATGTTAAATGCTTTTCTATTAAAATACGTACTGCTAACACTTTGCATAGACGCTGCAGAGAGTGCAGATTTTGCTCTCTCGGACATAGAACATAGAACATAGAACATTACAGCGCAGTACACGCCCTTCGGCCCTCGATGTTGCGCCGACTGTCATACCAATCCGAAGCCCATCTAACCTACACAATTCTATGTACGTCCATATGCTTGTCCAATGACGACTTAAATGTATTTAAAGTTGGCGAATCTACTGCCGTTGCAGGTAAAGCATTCCATACCATTACTACTCTCTGAGTAAAGAAACTACCTCTGACATCTGTCCTATATCTATCACATTGACGGGTTTCCTAAGTGTTGCTTGACATGCACTCATCCAGGTAAATGTGGAGTGTTCCATCATGCTCCTGACTTATGTTTTGTCAATAGCTCACAGGTAATTGCATCAGATATTGATAATCAGTGTGCATGATATAAAGTGGCCTTAGTTTATTACAAAGAGCTCAAGTCACTTGGAAATCACTCAGGTGAGGAAAGCTGGCCATTTCAATTATACTGAATAAATGTCATACAATCATGGGACCACACAATACAAAGGAGACTCTTCTGTCTATCGAGGCTGTAAAGCCAAAAATAAATGACGATCTATACTACTCCCATTTTCTTGCACTCTGTCCATATCCTTGAATCGGATGACACAGGAAAGTGGGGACTGCAGATGCAGAAGATCAGAGTCGAAAGGTGTGACGCTGGAAAACCATATATATATTCAGGCAGTATTCGGGTAGCGGGAGTGTCGATGTTTTGGGGATAAATCTGACATTCCCATTGAAGTGCTTATGCCCGAAGAAATGACTCTCCTGCTCTTCAGATGCTGCCTGAACTGCTGTCCTTTTCCAGGGCCACACTTCTCGTCTTGAATCTTATTATATCCAAGGGCTCATCCAAATACATTATTTTAAAAAAGGTTTTGAGGTTTCTCAACGACAATTCCCTCCGAGGTAGTGCATCCCAAACTCTGATCAACCTCTGGGTGAAAATAATTTCCTCACCTTTTAAACTATTGCATTCACATTAAATTGATATTGCCTTGTTTTTGACATTGATTTCCTATCCAGCGTGTCTATGCCCATATTAATTGTATACACCTATCACAGGACCCCCACACGCACTTCTCTATTCCAAACAAACGGCCACAAACTTATCGATCCTCGTTTGTCACTGAAATGCTCCATTTCAGAAAACATCCTCCCGAATTTTCCTTGCAGCTCGCACATTGCAAAGGTCTGTGGTATATAGAGCAGAACTGGATGCAGTATCCCAGATGTGACAACAACAAGGTCTGTGCGATGCCAACATATCTTCCCTGTGTAATCTGTGTCTCAACTATTAAAAATTAACCACTTAACCCTACTTGTACCCTTGTGGATGTGTGGAAAACCATTCCAAGATCTTTTCGTTTAGTTTAGGCTTATGGAAGGTAAACTGGGTCCGTGATTAATAGTACTGCCTCACAGCACCAAGGGCCCACACTTGATGTGTGACTGTCGATGTTGGGTTTGCACGACTTGCCTGTTCAGGTTTTCACCGGGTGCTCACAGTGCAAAGATGCAGGGGGGTAGTTAGGTCGTCCAAGCTAAATCGCCCAAACGTGGATCAGCCAAGAGAAATGCAGGGATAAGTTAGGACACTCCTCAGAGATCTGTTTATACACAACTAGCGCAATAGCTGGTTTTCACGCTCGACACAATCTATGATGATTCCCATTGTCCTGCGAATGTCGTCATTGTAATTTCTCAAGAAACGGTCTCAAATTGTGTATAGGCCAGAATGTTACAAACTGATACCTTCTTTTGGTATTTTTGCTGACAGTAAATAGTGTAAAGATCGGGTTCCCATCTCGGAGAAATTGTGGTCTATCCAAATGTTTCACGCGTTATCTCGTGACCGTGGCAGTAGCGGATCCACTGGTTGTCATCTTCGACCTGATATTGAGGCATATTCCAATTCGTTATCCGCATCATTTTAATTGATTTGCTTCCATCCGCATTTGCTGTCATCCTGTATGCAGTCATAGATTGTTCTGTCTGGTTCACTGGAACTTTCACAATGGTTCCATTTGTGGCTATTGGTTTCCAGAAGCTGAAACCTAAATATTGCGCTGCAAACAATGTAGCTCTCGTTCTAGGAATCGTGACTGTTCTGAATTTCTTAAAAAATATTTTCTGGTATGTTATGCTACTTGGCCGTTATTTGCTTCAGAATTCTGGCTGGTTTTATTGAATTTCAGCAAGTAATTGAACCTCACCGGTGTGGGCATCCATCGAGTTCTTCCACTACTATTAACTACGTGTTTCCCGTTTGTGCTAATAGTGATGTTCAATATTTTCACTGTGAGGCACATCATAGTGGCCAGCAGAGCTTTCGAAAGGCTCCAGGGTCAAAGCAATGGGGGTCCTCCCAGAGACACACAGACGGAGAATCAAAATAAGTCCATCATTCTGCTGTTTGTTGTTTCAGGCAATTTCATATTGTTTTGGTTTTGTTTCATGCTACATTCCATATGGAACCGTATGTCAGGTTTGGAACTAACTCGTATGATTCTACATAACTTTGTACAAGAAATAGGATACATGCTTCAGCTCCTGAGCTGTTGCACAAATACGTGCATTTATGCTGTGACACAGCGGAGGTTAAGAGAGCAGTTCAAAAATTTGATTCAATGCCCATTTATTTCTCTAGTTCAGTTCATTCGATTGTGAGAACAACATAATATTTCACGACTTATAGCCATCTCAGAAGGGAATGTGGGAAATGTTAATGTTTTCAGAAGAAATACATACTCATGCTTAATTCCTTCACTGAGATCCTTTGTGGTGTCACCCTAAACGAAATATAAAACTACAGTTGAACAACAGTTGAATTGATTGATGTTGTTCTGCAGTTATATAGAACCCTATTTGAATATCACTCTCAGTTCTATGGGCAGATCTAATCATTACACCTTAGAATGAATGTGCTGGCATTGGTAGCAGTACATCCTGGGTTTAAACGAAAATTACTTTAAGTTATACAGAGATGTTATTGAGATTCTCAAAATTCGGCTTGGTTTCTCCGGTCGTTTCCATGACATTGCTGATAAGACAGAAATCTTCAAGATATTTAAAAGAGAACACATGAAATACAAACTATTCCAAATGGACGTGGATTCTAGAACTGGGGGCACACTCTGATAATTAGGGTTCGATCATCCAAGAGAGATGTTAATAAGCACTTCAATATCCAAAGTTTGGTGGAGTTTTGGAACTATCTTCCACAGTCCATAATCCTGATAAAAGGGTTGTGCTTGAAACGTCAACTCGCTTGCTGCTCAGATGCTACCAGACCTTTTTTGATTGTTGTAGCACCATGCCTCGTCAGATTCTATTATTCTTACTGAGCTGTATGTGCGGATTAAACGGACTATTTGTATCGTCTGTACTCGCTTGCTCTCCTTATCATCTCGTTCACCAAGTCTGGCAACAGGCAAATCGATATTATTATGCTTTTGCCCTCTGTCTTTCCCCATTTGAGACACACTACTATTCTAATGCATCGCTTGAAAAAAATCCACAGAACGCAACACATCCAAGACTGTGTTGCCCAGCTACTAATTCGGAACAGATCTCATTCATGCATTGAGGTCATGGAACTTATATATTTCGGAGTCTGGCGGATCTCAATTTATTAAAATGCCATTCTTGTGTTTCAATAACCTCATGGCTCTTTCTACTCAAAATGCCCATTTCATATATTCAATCAAAACATTGTGCTCGTTGTCTTAACAGTAGTGTGGGATATTCCCTTGTTTTTACAAGATTACAGGGCTTAATAAGGAAAATAAATGAATTTAGATGACGAAACCTGTCGAATGTTTCAGGATAGGAGATGCTGAGAAAAACACTTCAGGAAAACAGTAAAACTGACCTCAATTAATAAAGGAAAACATAAATGAATTAGATCAGTATACTGGGGCAAGAGTGTAAGATTTTCCCTGAATAGGAGGAGTGGTACCTGAATGTAGAAATAAGATGGAATTCCATTCAGAAGTTTTCTTTGAGAAGATTATATTGTGCTGCAATAGAGGAAACAGTCTTGTAAATACGACCATGATATATCTCAATAATGTAAAATTGAAATGGAACATTTGTGATGGCGACAAAACTGATGAAATCTGCAGACCCTGAAGAAACGTATACAGATGGTCAAAACAAAATTTCACAGAAAACATCTAAGTCATCTCACTTAAATGCCCCTGATAGCAAAATTGCGAATATTTTATTAGTTGTTTTCTTCCTTTTTCATGAGATGCTGTAATATGTTTAAATGCTGTTCTGCCCAACTCCCCAACTCTATTTAATCATTCCTAAAATTTGAGACATATTGCAAACATGTGGTCTCTGAGTTCTGATTTACTAATTTCTCCTTAATCAATTTTAACAGTCCTCTCATTTCCTGCTCAAAAAAAATCAAATGGATTTATTCGATTCATTTGGTGCATCTCTGATCAAAAAAAGCATAAATGGAATTAGTTTATCCCAATCAGCTGGATAGTCCTGACCAATGCCCTCAAGATGATCTTTAAGGCTAATGCCACCGTTCTATCACTGTCTGCGATTCTGAATGGTACGCAGTAGATTTGAATTGTTTTATTCCTAAGCTTTCCATAGCATCCTTGAATAATTTGGATGTTCAGTTGAACCCTTGATCTAATTGTATCTCGGTCAGTTGTTCTTCTCCAGTGTAGGTTTTCAGCAATTCCTCTACAGTCCTTTTAGCTGTGATTTTGTGTAATCGGACAGCCTCTGGAAATCTAATCTATACATCCATTATTGTTAAGAAATACTGATTTCCACTTTTTGTTTAAGGTAGGGGCCTACGCAATCAGTTAAGACTCTTGTAATAGTTTCCTCAAATGCAGGCATAAGTATCAAAAGTGCAGGTTTATTACTGCCTATAGTTTCCCAATTACCTGACATGTATGGCACGTCGAGCAAGATTCAACCATAATGTTGTGCAGTCCAGGGCAGTAATTTGGTTTGCTAGTTTAGCCTGTGTTTTCCTCACTCCTAAATCATCCCAAGTAGCAGCTCATGCGCCACACACAATTCCTTCTTCCTATACCCCACTGACAATATGATTTGATGAATTTCTGCCCACTTTTGGTCTGGCTGAATATGTGATAGTCTTCATTTCCTCATTAAGACATCATCTTTAAGGGAATAATTTGCAGGGGTACATTTGGTACCCTTTCTTGTGCATGCCCTTTGATGCAACTGCTTTATGTTTTCATCTTTCGGCTGTAACCCAATTAATTTATCTGAGATAAATATGTCAGCGTTGTTATCTCTCTGATGATGGTTTGTCTCAACCATCCAATCAAACGGGGTCTCTGTTAATTCCACTTCAACGTTCTTATTTGTAGTCCTTGATCTCTCCTGTTTCAGCTAGTGAATTTGTTACCTCATTACCACGCAGTCACGAAAACGCTGAGGATATGTTTCTTGCAATAGTTCAGTCGTCTGAGTTTCCACTGGCTTTTGAACAACAGTAGGCAGCGCTTCGACCGGTGAATCAGCGATGTCATTAATAAGGACAAATTGTGTTCTGAAGCTGATAGTTTGTCTGGTTCTTCAACCAGTCTGCACTGGACAGTCGAACCTCACTTTAGATAATTGAGCGCTTTTTCACTCACTGTGAATTCCCATTACTATTATCTTCTGGCAATAGTTTTTCAGAAGTACATATCTCCTTATCTTGCAGAATCGCACATTGAGAGGCTCCTGTGCCTCTTATTATTGTAACCTCTTTACCTACTGATTCTAGCCTATGCGAATAAACTTTCCCTCAGCACGTATGTTGGATTAGAAGATCTGGAATTTCCTCCTTAACTAACCTCCTACCGGCTTGTATATTCGAGAGCAGCCTTCTGGCCTCCACTCTTCTTTCTGTCAGCACTCCAACAAAATTCACTGCCTTATCCTGTTTCCTACATTTGGCTTCCCAGTGTTTCTCCCAACCCACCAACACTGTGATTTCATTTGGCCTATTTTATTGCAGTGAAAACTCAGTAGCATTTTTTTATAACTTCACTGTCCTATTCAAGGGTTTATTTTTTGCCCTGTGCTAAGTTATCCTTATATACGCCACAGAGATCTACCTTTCCCTTTCCAGGTCAGGATTTCTTTTGCTTCGACTTCTATCCCTCATAGATTGAAACTGATTCGAGAAACTAAACTTCGCTTTATGGACGCACTAATAATCATTCGTTGTTTCAGTGGCTAATGTTGCAGGTTTAACATTCTGCTTTTCTGCATGAGTTCTCACTACTCAGAGAGCGATTTTTTTTAGCAGCTCCAAAATAATTGTCTCCATAAGACCATCGTAGGTTTGCACTATCTTTAATGCTTTCATCCACCCATCAAAATTACTTTTTTAATCCTTTCACACTCGATGTAGTGTTGACCAGGCACCCTGATTAAATTCCTGAAACGTGGTCTATCAGCTTCTGGCACAAGTTTATATGCACTTAAAATGGTTTTCTTCACCTCCTCATATGCCCCAGATACATCATCCAATAGTGATGCGAAAACCTCACAAGATCTAACTACAAGCATTATTTATATCAGAAAAAACCCACATTTCTTTAGCCACTTTGTCAAATGAGATGAAAAGGCATCCACATCCTACTCATCAAATATAGGCACTGCTTCAATGTATTTAAACATATTCCCACCGGGCCTTTGACTAACATGGGTTTGCTCATCCTCATTCTCTGCCTTCACCAATCTAATCTTCAGCTGTCATCTCCATCACTTTAAGCTGAGTTTCCATCTAAATCACAATTTCTGAAGTTCGCATGGTTTCCCTAGTTTCCTCTTTCCTGCTTTTAATCTTAATTGAAACTATTTCATTTATATTGCTCTTTCCTTGTCTTTTGCCTTTAACTCAAGCTGCTTCATTTTCGATTGCACTTTAGCCATCCGCTAAGATACTGATGGTGTGTCTACCAATTTCAAATACTGAGCTACTGCTGTAATTATTAGATTAGATTACAGTGTGGAAACAGGCCCTTCGGCCCAACAAGTCCACACCGACCCGCCGAAGCGAAACCCACCCATACCCCTACCCCTACATTTACCCCTTACCTAACACTATGGGCAATTTAGTATGGCCAATTCACCTAACCTGCACATCTTTGGACTGTGGGAGGAAACCGGAGCACCCGGAGGAAACCCACGCAGACACGGGGAGAACGTGCAAACTCCACACAGTCAGTCGCCTGAGTCGGGAATTGAACCCGGGTATCTGGCGCTGCGATGCAGCAGTGCTAACCACTGTGCCACCGTGCCGCCCATAATTATCTCTCCTTTCCTCACGGAACGAGGCAGTTCCAACTCCACCTTGTCTGCTAATTCCTGCAGCTTGGCCTTAACCACTTTATCGTAAAACCTGCAAGGACACTTCATCCCACCCACACCCTAGAAAGCTCTTAGTCACAAAAATAGCCATTAGCATCCCATGCGCTTTCTAAACCAACCAAAACCAACACCCACAATAAGAGACACTAATCCTACCACCTGCTGCCTTGGAGTCCAACAACTGTCATCCCAATTTGGAAGTACAGATCAAATCCCGAAAAGAGCTTCTGATCTGTTATGGACCAGGCCAGACTTCTCAAACACTTTCAAGAATTTCGCCCCGACTACACTTTGCCAATTGTTTTAAGCAGGTGTAAAGTAGTATTCCATGAGACAATCAGCTTATCAAACCACTTAGCTTTAAACAAATGGTAATTTATTTACAAGATTACTGAAGAAACACAAAGAACAGAAAACAGGATACTGAAATACTTCTCTAATCCGAAACCGAGCAGATCAACCCACTGCATGATGCTCTTCCAGAATACTTGCAACAATTCCCATAAACACCCTTTGGAAGAAAAGGTAAAATCAAACGCAAGATCTTACAGGATAGGAGACAGAGAGGAAGAGAGACAGAGGGAGAGAGCGTACCAGCCTGAGCATCTGAATTTCAGCAGGTTTTCCACATTGCCACTGCTAAAAGAAACAAAATCAGTGAAATGTGGAGCTGGGAAACGGGCCATTCGCGTTTCATTATGCAAGTTATGTTTTTAAACTTGAAAGCCTTCTGCCTGAGGCAGTCCTGTGGGCGAGGCCAGACCACTCAAAATATTCTTAAGCAGGCAGCCCAGACCATAACTTTGCAATTTGTTTAGGTAGATGTACAGAGAAAGTTACCAGGAATAATTTAGCTAGGTTGACAACTAGACTTTAAAACAGACCAAGATTTATTCACACAATTGCGCAATGAAACACAGAACAGAATAAAGAACCCCTACTGAACTCAGTCCATATAAAATAGACTTAAGTATGTTGTTCTGAATGTGCATGACAGAACCATTAAGAAACACCCTTTAAAAAACAGTACAATTGGAACATATGCTTACAGGTTGAAGTTGAAGGGCAGAAAGAGAGACAGGGTTTCCACATTGTTCACTATTGAACTCCTCACCAGTTCAAGACTGAACCAAAATGAACAACTTGAGAGTCCTCCACTCCCCTTTCGTTATACAGGTCACTTCTAAAACATAACCACTTTGGACTGAAGTCTCATCTATTTACGTATAAGCAAAGAGCCTCGCAAAATTCTTTTCATTTCTGATCAGGGCCCGACCTGGCTTATTACACCTCTGAAAAAAAATCAAGGATAGCGTATCCTTGAGACAAAGAACAGCTTTTAGAAAAATAACAGAACTAGCTTTGTGACAGCAGCATCTGTTAGCTGTAAACAAATCTGCTGTAAACTAACATCCTTCAGCCCCAAGGATTGCATAACCTTGTTAAAGGAACAGCTTCGTCAAAATAGTGAGCATAAGTTGGTTACAATTACTTTAGCAATAGTTTTCAGGTCCCTGCCACTGAGCCTGGAACTGTGGCTCAGAAGGAAAGTGGGGGGGGGGGGGGGGGGAATAGAATAGCGCTAGTGATATGTGTCCCAATAGTTAGATAGATTGACAGGCGATTTTGTGGTCAGGAACGGGACTCCCGGAGGTATGTTGTCTCCCTGGTGGCAGGGTCCGGGATGTCACCGATCAGGTTTACAAGATTCTGAAGGGGGAGGGGGAGCAGCCAGAAATCGTGGCACATATTGACACCAATGATATAGCCAGGAAAGGGATGGAGGAAATGAAAAGTGACTACAGAGAGTTAGTTGGAAGCTGAAGAGCAGGACGAGTAGAATAGTGATCTCAGGTTTGCTACAGGTGCCACGAGATAGTGAGATGAGGAACAGTCAGCGAATGCTGCGAGGCTGGTGCAGGAAAGAGTGCTTCAGATACGTAGACCATTGGGATACCTTCTGGGGAATGTGGGGCCTGTACATGAAGGACTGGTTTCACCTGAACTGGAGGGGTACAAATTTGTTCCACTAAGACAGGTAAGATTAAGGAACCTTGGGTGGGAGATTTGCTCGTGCGATTCGGGAATGTTTAAACTGGTTTGGCAGGGGGGCGGGAATTGGAGCTACATGTCTGAGAGGGGGTCAGTTGCATACAGGACAGTGACAGAATATATTGAATCTATCAAGAAGGTTTCTCACGCAATGAAACAAAGGGATCGGTTAAAGTCTGTCTGCTTTAATGCAAAGAGTGTCCAGAATAAGATTGACGAATTTAGAGCATGGATCAGTACTTGGGGCAACACATTTGTGGCCATAATGGACACGTGGGTTTCACAGGAGTCGGGATGGTTGCTTGATGTTTCAGAGTTTAGAACGTTTAAAAATCGCAGGGAGAGTGGAAAAAGAGGAGGGATTGTAGCTTTGCTAATCAGAGAGTGCATCACAACTGCAGAAACGAAGGTTGTTGAGGAAGGTTTGTCTACTGAGTCAGTATTGGTGGAAGTTAGGAAAAGCAAGGCAACAGCCATCGCATTGGGGGTTTTCTACAGGCAACCGCACAGCAGTAGAAAGATTGAAGTTCTCATAGGCGGGCAGATGGTGATTTAAACTTTCCCAATGTCGACTGGAACATCCTAAGTGCAGTTGGATGGAGCCGTTTTTGTCGGGTGTGTTCAGGAGGGTTTCCTTACTCAGGATGTAGACAGACGGACGAGAGGAGAGGCCATTTTGGATTTGGTGCTCGCTAAAGAGCCAGGACAGGTGTCAGGTCTCGCGGTGGGCAAGCACTTTGATGAAAGTGATCACAACTGCCTCATAGCCTTGGAGATTGAAAGGTGCAGTTACCAAGAGAAGATATTTACTTGGGATAAAGGGAATAATGCCGCTATCAGACAGGAGTTGGGATGTACAGACAGGGAGCAATTGTTCCATAGTAAGGGAACAGAAGGCACGTGGAAACGGTTTAAGGAGCACTTGTTGCGTGTGATGCACAAATTTGTTCCACTAAGACAGGTAAGATTAAGGAACCTTGGAAGACGAGAACAGAAGAACTTCTCGTCAAAAGGAAGAAGGCAGCTTATGTAAGGTGGATGAAACAAGGATCTAGCACAGCTTTAGACGATTAAAGTCGTGCTCGAAAGGAGCACAGAAATGGAAAAATTGGACAGCCAGGAGGGGGCTCGTCAGAAGCTTGTCAAGAAGGATTAGGGACAACCCAAACGCATTTTACTCATATGTGAGAAATCAGAGAATGATCAGGGAGAAGGTAGAGCCTATCAGGGATAGCGGAGGGAACGTGTGCGTGGTGTCTGAGCAGATAGGGGAATCCATAAATGAATTTTTTGCTTCGGTTTTCACCAAGGAAAGGGAACTTGTTGTAAATGGTTAAAAACCACACAATACCAGGTTATAGCTAACAGGTTTAATTTGAAGCACACTAAGTTTCGGAGCGCCGCTCATTCACCAGGTGATAGTGGAGGACACAATTCTGAGGCACGGAAGTTATAGCAAAAACTCACAGTGCGATGTAACTGAAATTATATATTGAAAAATATCTTGATTGTCTGTCAAATCTTTCATCTGTTCGAATACCAGAGTAGTTTCACTTCTTTCATGTGTAAATCAGAGATCGTTATTTTAAAATTTGCATTCTCTGGTTAGCTGTAACAATGTGTTTTAGCTAGACAATGTGTTAAAGGTGTTAACCCCCTGTGTTCTCTGCCTATGCCATGATGTTTAGATTGATTCTAATCTAAAAAATGAGATAACAGAGTTTTACATGAATTCATGCAGGTTTCGGTTTCAGAGATTTACATGAATTCATGCAGTTTTTGAGCAAAGTGCAACGTACCTCTGCAAGTACAGATTCACCCCACAAAACATATGTGTGCATGTGGGACTTTGTCTGTGTGTGTGTGTGTCTGTCTGTCTGTCTGGATTGAGGGTTGTAAGTGTGTGAGAGAGTGTATATGTGTGTGTAGTGAGTGTAGAGTGTCTTACGTTTGTGAGGGGTTGCTTGTGTGAGTGTGGGAGTGTGTGCGCGTGTCAGGGGTCGGGGTTGTGAGTGTATGTGAGAAAGAGTCTTTATGTGTGTGCGTGAGTGTAGCGTGGGCTAAGTCTCTGAGAGGATGTTTTTACGAGTGTGGGAGTGTGTATGTCTGTAAGGGTGTGTGTGAATGTCTGTGTGCGTGTATATGTGTGTCCGTGTATATGTGTGTGTATTGGAGTGTGTGTGTGAGCGAGAGTATGTCAGAGTGTCTGTGTACGTATAGTGTAATGGTGGTCACCTGAAATGTGACGTGAACGCAAGGTCTCTATTGATGCCCTTCCTATGGGTATCAAACATGGCTATCATCCTCTTCTAGGCCACTTTTTGATGCTGTCTGTCCTGAGGTTCACCTTGCAGGAAGTTGTAAATGAGAACTTAGAAGAGCTGGGATACAGTCTTGATCAGATCATGATTGATGAAGCTGATGTGCTGAACATTTTGGAAAACATTAAGATTGATAAGTCACCAGGGCCTGAGCAGATTTATCCTAGGCTGCCCTGGGAAGTCAGAAAGTAGGTTGCTGAGCCACTGGCGAGGATATTTGCGTCCTCACTCTCCACGGAGTCGTACCGGAGGCAAATTAGATTAGATTAGATTACAGTGTGGAAACAGGCCCTTCGGCCCAACAAGTCCACATCGACCCGCCGAAGCGAAACCCACCCATACCCCTACATTTACCCCTTACCTAACACTACGGGCAATTTAGTCTGGCCAATTCACCTGACCCTGCACATCTTTGGACTGTGGGAGGAAACCGGAGCACCCGGAGGAAACCCACGCAGACACGGGGAGAACGTGCAAACTCCACACAGTCAGTCGCCTGAGGCGGGAATTGAACCCGGATCTCTGGCGCTGTGAGGCAGCAGTGCTAACCACTGTGCCACCGTGCCGCCATAAATGTTGTTCCCCTTTTAAAGAAGGGTAATAGGGAAATCCCTGCAATTATAGACCTGCCAGTCTCACGTCTGTGGTCAGCACATTTGTGGAAATGATTATGCCTCATGTCATGCCTCACAAATCTTATTGAGTTATTTGAGGAGGTGTCAAGACATGTCGACGACTATCGAGCAGTGGATGTGGTATATATGGATATCAGCAAGGCATTTGATAGGGTTCCCCGTGGTAGAGTCAGTCATAAACCCGGATCTCTGGCGCTGTGAGGCAGCAGTGCTAACCACTGTGCCACCGTGCCGCCATAATGTTGTTCCCCTTTTAAAGAAGGGTAATAGGGAAATCCCTGCAATTATAGACCTGCCAGTCTCACGTCTGTGGTCAGCAAATTTGTGGAAATGATTATGAGCGATAAGATTTATGACTATTTGGCAAAGCATAGTGTAATTAAAGGCAGTCCGCATGGCTTTGTGTGGGTCATGTCATGCCTCACAAATCTTATTGAGTTATTTGAGGAGGTGTCAAGACATGTCGACGACTATCGAGCAGTGGATGTGGTATATATGGATATCAGCAAGGCATTTGATAGGGTTCCCCGTGGTAGAGTCAGTCATAAAGTCAGGAAGTATGGGATTCAGGGAGATTTGGCTATCTGGTTTCAGAATTGGCTGCCTGACAGAAGGCAAGTATTCTGTCTGGAAGACAGTGTTAATTGGGGTCCCGCAGATCTCTGTTCGTGGGCCTCTGCTCTTTCTAGTTTTTATAAATGACTTGGATGAGGATGTTGAGGGTTGGGTTAATAAATGTCCCAATGACACAAAGGTTGAAGGTGTCGTCTATAATATTGAGGTCTACTGCAGGCTGCAGCGCAACATAGACAGGATGCAGAGTTGGGCTGAAAAATGGCAGATGGAGTTAAACCTAGATAAATGCGAAGTGATGCATTTTGGAAGCTCGAACTCGAATACTGGATATAGGATTAAAGACAGGAATCTTGGCAGTATGCAGGAACAGAGGGATCTGGGTGTGCAAGTACATAGATCCCTCGAAGTTGCCACTCAAGTGGATAGGGTTGTTAGGAAAGCATTAACAGGGGAATCGAGTTTAAAAGCCGCGAGGTTATGCTGCAGTTTTCCAAGTCTCTGGTGAGACCACACCTGGAATATTGTGTCCAGTTCTGGACGCCCTACTATAGGAAAGATGTGGAATCTAGGAGAGGGTGCAAAGAAGGTTTACCAGGATTCTGCCTGTACTGGAGGGCTTGCCGTATGAAGAAAGGCTGAATAAGCTCAGTTT
Source organism: Chiloscyllium plagiosum (assembly GCF_037043375.1). NCBI lineage: Eukaryota > Metazoa > Chordata > Chondrichthyes > Orectolobiformes > Hemiscylliidae > Chiloscyllium > Chiloscyllium plagiosum. Next base: position 71,007,655 of record NW_028270173.1, read on the forward strand.
TTTCTCTCTGGAGAGAAGGATGAAGAGAGGAGACTTGATCGAGGTGTACAAAATAATGAGAGGAATAGATAGAGTCAATAGCCAGAGACTTTTCCCCAGGTCAGGATTGACTGGTACGAGAAGCCAGAGTTTGAAGATATTAGGAGGAAGATATAAAGGAGACGTCAGAGGTAGGTTCTTTACACATAGAGTTGTGAATGCACGGAATGCGTTGCCAGTTGATGTGGTGGTAGCAAAGTCACTGAAGGCATTTCACCGACTGCTGGAAATGCACTTGAATAGCAGTGAGTTGAGGAGTGCATAAGTTAAGTTACTATATTTTATATTAGGATAAAATCTCGGCACAACATCGTGGGCCTAAGGGCCTGTTCTGTGCTGTACGTTTCTATGTTCTATGTTCTAATGGAAAGAGATAGGTATATACAATAGGGCAAGAATTAGCTGTGGGGAAGGAAATTATGACGCAACTAGACACGATTTACGATGCATAGAATGCGGAAGGAAACTGGACTGGATGTGCACATTGGAAATGCAGAGCTTGTTGAAGGAATACCTACTGCGTGTCCTTGAAAAGTGTGGACCGCTCTAGCAGGGAGGAAGTGGTCGAGCAAGGGAAAAGGAGTTTACTAAAGAAGTTGACTCTCTTGTCAAAAGGGAGAAGAACGCTTACCTAAAGTTGAGACACGAAGGCTCATTTAGGTCCCTTGAAAATTACAAGTTAGCCAGGAAGGATATAAGAGAGAGCTAAGAAGACCCAGGAAGGGATATGAGTTGTCTTTGGCAAGTAGGATCAAGGAAACCCGAAAGCTTTCCATAGTTCTGTCAGAAGTAAAAGGTTAAAACGAGGTAAAGGTTGTCAATTATAAGATTAGTGTCAAACAAGAACAGTAGTGGAAAGTTGGGCATGGTGTCCAAAAACATAGGAAAAGTGCTAAATAGATATTTTTCATCAGTAAAAGGCAATGTAGTTGAAGAGAATATTGTGATGCAGGCTATTAAACTACACAAGGCTGAAATTCGCCAGAAAGATGTGTTAGCAATTCTAGAAAGTATGTAAATGGATGTGTCCCCTGGGCCGGATTATATTTATCCTAGGAGTCTCTGGGAAGCTGGGGCGGATATTGCAGAGCCTTTAGCTTTAATCTGTATGTCGTCATTGTGGAAACAAATAGTGCTGGAAGACTGAAGGATACTAAATGCTGTCCCCGTGTTCAAGAAGGGGAGGAGACCAGTGAGCCTTACTTCTGCTTTTGGCAACGTTTGGAATGGATTATAAAAGACTGGACTTATAATCATCTAGAAAGGGATAAGCTAGTTTTGAGAAGATTGTACCTCAGGTTAAGGTTTTGGATGTAGGTTTGCTTGCTGAGCTGGAAGGTTCATTTCCAGACGTTTGATCACACTACTTTAGGTATCAATTTCATTGGGCCTCAGGCGAAGCACCGCTGAAAATTCCAGCTTTCTATTTATATGTTTGGGTTTCTTTGGTTTGGTGCTGTCATTTCCTGTGCTGATGTTATTTCCTGTAATGATGTCTCTTCCTGTTCTTTTCTTTGGGGGTGGTAGATGTGGTCTAACTCGATGTGTTTGTTGGCAGAGTATCGGTTGGAATACCATGCTTCCAGGAATTATCGTGCATGTCTTTGTTTGGCTTATCCTATTGTGGCTGGTTGTTGTTCATGTATCCTGGTGGCTATTGTTTTGCCTGTTTGTCCAATGCAGGTACAAGCAAGCAGACAAAACACGTCCAGAAACCCTAGCCACTCTCGCCGACATAAAATACACCTCAGAAATGATTGCCAGACTACTCAGACCCTTTGGCATCATGGTTGCCCACAAACCCACCGACACACTAAAACAGCAGCTAATTAAACCTGAAATACCCTATACAGACAACAGGCAAAACTAATGTCGTTTAGAAAATACATTGCAAGAACTGTAATAAACACTACATTGGAAATCAATTAGAAAACGTCTGGAAATGAATTTTCCAGTTCAGCTAGCAAACCTACATCCAGGAAGGAATAATTTAATAAAAGATAGTCATGGGTCGTTCTTAAAGAATTCAGTAAAGGGAACTTTACGACGTTTTTGAGAAGGTGACGAAACAGGTGGATGAGGGTAAAGCAGTTGGTGAGACGTATATGGATTTCAGTAAAGCATTTGATGAGGTTCCCCACAGTAGGTGATCGAAGAAAATACGGAGGCAGGGGATTGAGGGTGATATTTGCGGTTTTGATCAGAAACAGGATTAAGAAGCAAGCCGGTAGTGGCTGATGGGAAATATCCTTCATGGGGTGGCACGGTGGCTCAGTGTTTAGCACTGCTGCCTAATGCTCCGGGGCCCCAGGTTCGATTCTATCCTCGGGTGACTGCCTGTGTGGAGTTTGCGCATTCTCCCTGTGTCTGTGTGCGTTTCCTCTGGTTCGTCTGCCTTCCTCCCACTGTCCAAAGATGTGCAGATCAGGTGAATTGGCCATGCTAAATTGCCCATTGTGTTCGGTGCATTAGTCAAAGGGAAGTGGGTCTGGATGGGTTACTCTTCGAAGGATCATTGTGGACTGATTGGGCCAAAGGGCCTGTTTCCACATTGGAGGGAATCTAACCTAATTTAGTTCAGTTAGTAGTGGTGTAGCACAAGGATCTGTTTTGGGCCCACTGCTGTTTGTAATTTTTATATATGACCTGGATGAGGGCATAGAAGGATGGGTTAGTAAATATGCAAATGACATTAAAGCTTGCAGAATTGTGGACAGTGCAGAACGATGTTACGGGTTACAGAGGGACTTAGATAAGCTGCAGAGTTGAGCTGAGAGGTGGCAAATGGAGTTTAATGCGAACAATTGCGAGATGGTTCACTTTGGAAGGGGTAACGGGAATACAAAGTACTGGGATAATTGTTTATGTTCTTGTTAGTGTCAATGAGCAGAGTTGAAACTTTATTGCTGGAACAGCACAGCAGGTCAGGCAGCATCCAGGGAACAGGAGATTCGACGTTTCGGGCACAGGCCCTGATTCCTGAAGAAGGGCCTGTGCCCGAAACGTCGAATCTCCTGTTCCCTGGATGCTGCCTGACCTGCTGTGCTGTTCCAGCAATAAAGTTTCAACTTTGATCTCCAGCATCTGCAGACCTCACTTTCTCCAGTGTCAATGAGCAGAAAGATCTCGTCGTCCACGTACATAGATCACTGAAAGTTGCCGCCCAAGTTGATAGGTTTAGAAGACGTACAATGTGTTAGCTTTTATTGGTATAAGTATTGAGTTTCGGAGCCATGAGGTCATGTTGCAGCAGCACAAAACTCTGGTGTGGCCCCACTTCGAGTATTGTGTACAGTTCTGGTCACAACATTATAGGAAGGAGGTGGAAGCATTGGAAAAGTACACAAAGTCGCCATTCCCTGGCACAACATTAGTTTCGAAAAGATGAAAATAAAAAGAGAAGCAGAAATAAAAAGAAAATCCAAAAGTAAAGGAAATTACCAGATTGCTCCCGCACATCCGCCATGAATCGACAAGGCCCGAGAAACAACCCAGAATGTCCATTCATTCGCTACAAGCTGCCACAGCCAGAGAGCCACCATCTTGGATGATCCATTTGCAAGATATAGGTTCAGTGTCGCCATTCTTCACTGTCACCACCATGAGTCAGCGCTGGGCTTATCTTAAGAGTTACTCGACATGAAACATTAACTCCATTTTCTCTTAATAGAGGGTGCCAGACCTGTTGAGTTTTTCAAGAAATTTCAATTCTTGTCTCCATTTGTAGAATAGTGTTGTACTCTGAGAAAGCAGAATGATGCATTTTATTCAAACTGGACCATTGACAATGACGATGCCTGCGATGATTTGATGGAATGTGGGCTGAGGTACATAGCTCAGTGGCTAAGGGGAAACCTGGTCAATTAGATTTTTTTATTTTTACTCCTGTCTTCAAGGAACAGACATAAATACATTTCACTACATCTGCCTCGGAATCTATTCAGTATGCTGCTATCACTTTCTTAATTGCTGCCCTTGATTCATTACAGGAAAACATTATGGAAGAAGATTTGGTAATCAAGTATAATATTATCCCATTAACCAGCATACTGTAAAATTTGCTGACTTGTCAGTATTATTTTTAATCGTGAGATCTCGTAACAATGACGACGATTCAATAGTCATGTAATATTTGCACAGAACATTTGGCTATTCTTGGTTAGTGAAAGCAGATAATGAAAACTCTCTAATTTGCAATCGTTTCAAAGGTCTTTTATTCTGAAAGTTCATCGTTCCATGAATGACCTTTGTTCTTCAGCTTTCTGTGATCATGTTCCTTCTCATTTTCTCATCCACTCTTTCTCAAATCTCATTCTGCCTCTGCAAATGTCGTCTTATCTCTGATTACTGCCTCCATCTCTAAAATTCATCCTTTTCCAATCCGGTCATTTTCAACTCAGCCACTTTCTCCACTTATGTTTTAATATAATATTCCCCTGCTCAGTGTTTTAATGCCTCGACGTTAAAGTCTGCTTTAATTGCTGAATACTTTCCATTTGAAACCAAATATTGTTCATGATTCATTTGCCTCAGCAGGAACCCACGTTGTCACGACTTGACAGTCAGTCTGACAAACTTCTGCACTGACAGTGTAATTAGTACTTCGTGAAAGGAATGAATAGATAAAGGCAGATCAAGCAAATCACCAATTATTAAGTGTTGATATCATCAGAATAATTAAACACCATGAAATCTTGTGTGCCACTGTACCTGAACACAATTTTGACAAGCATCCTGCACTTACGAGCCTATTATTTCCCTCACAGTAATTACAGATCTGCATGTCGGCCACCACGATGTAGGAATAAGAGCAGACCGTTCAGCTCTGTGTGCCTGCCATGCTGTCCGCTGCAATCATGGCTGAGATACTGTAAGTATTGTTTGTTGACGCAGAATTTAAAGACAAATCTTCCCCTTGTCATAACTATTGAATATGCCAGAGGATGTACTAATATTTCTTCACCCAGGAAATGTCAACATTATTGAAAAAAATCCTTTTGATCCTGAATAGCCCTTCAAAAAAATACTGAGGACCTGTATTCTTGAAAATCTGATGTTCACGTGCTATTGATGCTGCGATTAAGTAAACAAATAATCTTCAAGAATTTGACAGATCGACGTGAAAAAAAATCCTATGCAGTCTCAAAAAGAATGTTGTGCAACCTGACGCATTTGTTTTCCATCGAGTACTCCACACCCATTCTCGGTCTTTGTGCTGCTCTGAAAGCGCTATAATGAACAGTTGTTATAACAAAACAATGGGGCTTGTCCAGATTACTAAAATTGCAATGCATGACTGTCGGAGTGTCAGCGTGTTATGACGGTGATAGAAATCACATTGCTTTGTGATTTCAGCAGAAGGAGTTTGACATCGTGTCAAGTTTTCAGTGAATGATGCCACACCAAATCGATGGAGAATGCAAATAACTGTAAGGAGGTCCCTGCAGATGAAAAGAAAATAGAATGAGAAGAATTAGATTATTTCAACAGGCGGTGTGCAACGAAAGACGATACAAAAAAAAGTGTTCAAATGCCCATGTGTGGTTCAAAGATCATGCACTGTACACAGAAGAATAGACCTTACCTTGAGTGTTAGACCATAAGACCATGCAAGTTACCTTGCATATTAGACCCTAAGACATAGGATCAAGAATCAGGCCAGTAACCTCATCGAGTCTGTTCCCCCATTCAATCATAACTGAGATGTTTCCCAACCCCGTTGTCCCGCTTTCTCACCGTAACCCTTGATACTCAAGAACCTGTCTAAATCTTTCTTAAATATATTTAATGGCCTGGCATTCACAGCCTCCTGTCGAAATGAATTCCATAGATTCACCAATCTCTGGCTGAAGACGTTTCTGCTTACCTCCGTCCTAAAAGGTATTCCCTTTACACGAAGGCTGTGCCCTCGGTTGCAAGCCTCTCCTACTAGTCGAAACACCTTCTCAACATCTGCACTCTTCTGAGCATCACTATTCTATATGTTTCAATTTGATCCTCACACATTCTTCCAAACTCCATCGAGTCAGACACAAAGTCCTCAAACGTTCCGTATATGTTACAGGTTTCATTTTGGGAACATTCTGATGAACGTCCTGTGAACGCGCTCCAAGATGAGTACATGCTTCCTGGCATGTGGGGTCCAAAACTGTGCACAATACTCCAAATCTGTCATGATCAAAGCATGACAGAGCCTCAGAAGTACACATTTTTCTTTTATATTCAGGTTCTCTAAAATATATTTGCCATTATTGCATTTGCCTTCCTAACTACTGATTCAACCTGCAAGTTTACTTTGAAAGAATTCTGGACTAGAACTCCCAAGTCTCTTTGTACTTTAGACTTCTGAATTTTCTTCCCATTAAGAAAATAGCCCACATTTCTATTCTTCCTACTAAAGTGAGTGACATCACTCATGCCAACGTTGTATTTCATCAATTGAAAATTGAATGATTTTGTAGTGCTCCATAAATGGTGCATTTTCTTGAATCAATTTCGATGCACATTAGTGATTATGATTTGTCGAGGATATTTGCAGGTCAGAACAATGCAGAGAGCTCCACGTTCTGCCTAACTAATGTTGAAGGAGACCAAATCCATCTTAGTGCTCAGAATACGGTTGATCAAAGGTATATGGAGAGCAAAGTTTGCTCCCCTTCCACAGTTGTGTTATAGATACGTTATACGGTATTTAAATTTAAACATAGACATGCTATACGGAGACAGGACAAGTAAACAGAGCTCCACGAGTAGCTAATATCTGACATAACAAGTTCTATTAATGAGTTATGAAGAGAGATTGGAAAGACTATTGCCATTTATCTTAGAACAGAGGAGATCGAGAGGTGTCATGATTGAAATGTTAAGATGGGCTGAGATCGGTGGGAGAAGGGAAAACTTTGTGCGTAGCTCGACGGATCAATTACGTTGTGGAATATATTTTATGCAAGAGACAGAGGAGATGTGCGGGAAACTGTTTTACGCTGTGGCCGATGGGAATGTGGAACTCATGACCTGTTTGGATGATAAAGGCAAAACATTTTAGAAAGTGTTTCGATATGTACTTGTGATGACAAGGCATATGAAGCTACAGCCCAAAAACAGGAAATGGGATGTGAATAGTTCAGTGATCATCTCTGATTGACACAGAAATAATGTTCTGACATGACCCAATGGCTATGACTCCAATTTAAATCCCTCATGCCCTCATGGAGATACGGACGCTGTGACAGGTATCCGATATGCAAAAAACTTAGTTACCCCTGCCTTCCCAAACACAGCTTACTCAATTCATCCAGCCTTCCTCAGAAAGTGTCAGAGACTCCAGGATAATCCACGACCCCAGCTACTCCCAACACGATCCCATTACCTTCATGCTAACAAATACACCCCAGAATTCAAAACTGCACTCTCAGATCCTATATGTTAAACAGTGAACACGGCTTTTAAGTAGTGCGTCTCTGACAGTTTGAAGGACTATGTTTTCTTGGTGGAGGAGATTCTTGTGATTTTCTGCGTAAATTTTATGGGATACTTCTCTGGAGTGGCACACAACTGAAAATACAGGAGAATGGCATTAAATGCATCTTGTCCTAAGAAGACTTCAATACTGAGAATCAACTTTAGGATATCACGCTGTTTAATTCGAAATATATTAACGAAATGTTCCCATTTAAACTCAATTCCCCGACAGGTTTTATGGGAAAATGATCTACATTGACAGTGCTATATGTTCCTTATGGAAATATGTAACAGAAACAAAGTTTCAACTCATTGAATATGAATCGACGGATGTCATCACATATCAAGTGAATCGGGAAAGTTTTGGGAGGATCAGAGGATAGCACAAGAGGTTGAAACAGGGGGTGTACAGGAGTCTATTTCATTATAATGTGACCACGTGCCTCATTCTCTCTTACAAATTACTCTATTTCTCTGGCATTCTAAACGGGAATTTCAAAGGGAAGTAACTCGTTTTTCTCTCCACAAATGCTCCTGCAGAAATGCACCATTATTATCTGATTTTGTTATTATTCCTGTGACACATTCTTACGCTGACAACGTAGTTTTCTTCCGCACAATCCAAATGGGATGCTGTATTTAGTATCTGTAATGACATCGTTGTACATTGGAGATGGTTGCAGAAGGACATGGTTTTGGCATTGCTCTTCTCTCTTACATCTGTCATCACAACGACGAAATTCAATAAGTTATATATTTAATTCGACTTAATTTTGTAATTTCGCTCCTCAAACCTGTTAATGCTTTAATATTAATGCAAGACAGTAAAGACTTTACTGAATTAATCATTTATCTTCATATGAATGCAACAATGAGATTGAAGGTCATCACTTCAACACCACCACCTTCTGAAGGTCGACAACTGACGGACAATGCATACTGGCCCATCCAAAGATATTTATGTGGCACGAATTGACATTCATGTTCCCCGCTGTTGCTGACTGATCTGTGAGATATCGCTGAGGTTTTCTGTTCTCATTTCGGATTTCAGATTCTCAGTGAGTTCAAACGTTTTGGAGTATTATCGATTTGGAGATGCCAGTGTTGGACGGGGGTGTACAAAGCTAAAAAAAAAACACAAAACACCAGGTTATAGGCCAAGAGGTTTAATTGGAAGCAGTAGATTTTGAAGCACTGCACCTTTGAAGATTCATTGCTTCAGGACTGCAGAGGGGTGCAGGGTTTGCACCACTTGTTACCAAGTGTCCATGGCAGCAGAGAATCCACTGGTCATTGCCACAGAGGTCATATTGAGACAGCTCAGTTAGTTTGCATTACCCACTATCTTTCCTGCAGATCATGCCTGTCTTTAGTGTCACACACATTCTGGCTAATCAAGCAACAGACTGCTCCATCTTGTTTGGTGTCACTTTTACCATTGATTGATTTATGGGCATTTATTGCCAGAAACTGAAGACGAGCTATTGTAACATGAAAGGGCGTTAATTTATAACAGAAGTGCGGAGACATTTCTTCAGCCAGAAAGTGGTGGGCCTGCGGAATTCATTGCCATGGAGTGCAGTGGAAGCTGGGACGTTAAATGTTTTCAAGGAAGGTATTGATAAACTTTTAATCTTGAAAAGCATTAAGGGCTACGGGGAGAGTGTGCGTAAGTGGAGCTTAAATGTCCATCAGGCATGATTCAATGGCGGACTGCACGCGACAGGGCAAATGGCATAACTCCCACTCCAATGTCTTATGGTCTTTAAACTACAGCTTTATTTTCGTCAACATCGTGTTCTCTCCTCTTTCTTTAAAGCAAAATATACCGTTCCACTTTGTGCAGGAATCTGGAAGGATTATAGATAAAATGTTATGTTTCTGTTACGCAAAGACTATCTTTTATATTAATCATGGATGGCTGGCTTTTGACTGGCTAGATGTGATATTAACACTAATTCTCCCATTTTCAGTCATTTTGATCCTTAATGCTCTTGCTGTCAGTCATATTTTGTTGGCTAATCAGGTTTGCAGGGGAGTGAAGAGGCCCAGGAAGAGTGGGTATCACAGAGACCCAGGGTTGGAGAGCAGTGATTTTTCTCTTCACCATATGGCAGCTTCAAATTTCTGTGGGTGACTAATATTACAGATTTCACATTTTCCAGAATCGCAGGCGTTCATCCCAATGATTATGATTTATCTTTGTAAAATTTTGTAGAACCTGGTTTGATACTGTAAAATGTAAACTGTTGTGCAACTGCATTTATTTGGTCACTCAGTCGACGTGCAGAGAATAGGTCAAAAGTGCAGTGCAGTATGCATTTACAACAATGATTCAATTCATTAATAAATATATAAAATAATAAACAGGCAGTGTGTTTCTACTGCATCAGCCAATTGAATTTTGGACGGGGTAAATATGGGATGAAGCATCCCGATTGAAGGCAGAAGGCGAAGGCGCCAATGCCTGTACCGGAAATAGGGATTGTGGCAGTTTGTTTGGAGAACCACCTTGCAGAAGAGCAGTGAAAATAGCAACTACAGACACATATATTCGCTTTACACGATACTCTGCACCTTCCTGTTCATAAATTATAAATTAAGAGAATAAACAATGCGTTTGCTGATGTTACAGATCCACCATTCACGATAATTGACAACTCCTTCCATCTGATGGAGAGGGAGAGTGTGCTGGAGCAGTTGTCTTGAAAATGAATGTTTGATATCTGCGAACGTGAAGTGCAACAGTTCATGTGGTGGATCAGGACTCCAGATGTACGGAAGGCATCTGGTCTGAGAGACAAAACAAAACATAACCAATATTAACCTGCTGTGTCATATCTTTCAAGTTTAGTTGATATCAGCAGTTGTTTGCCGTCCTGCCTTGATCACAACTGACTGTAAAGCTCGACCAATCAATATGGTGACTATAACTTGTCAGGTTAGGTCAATTAAACAGAAAACTTGTAATCATGGCGCCAGTCAGAGAAATCTGGTTAGTGGGGAGTAAAGTTGATCTTTAAAGCATAAAGCAATGCATTAGCTAAGGACGAAATGACACAGTTTAAGAAATGTAAAAACACCCTTTGTGTGGTGCAAAAGTCTAATTCAGTTTCTGTCACAATTATATATTTCAAAAGCAGAGATTGCACACATTCCTGTCCTTTAAAAACAATGTGTGAAATGATTGGTTGCAATGAACTGTGATGTCTTGTAACAGGAACAATCACAAAAAAACTAGGAGCTCAGCTTTTAACAACCTGCAGATTGCTGATGGTACACTGCCGTTCTGGAAGTTGCACCAAGTAATTTTCTGATAACGTGAAAACAGAATACTGGCAATGGTGGAAGTCTGACATAAGAAAAGAAAGGAAAACTGTTAAAACAAATTAAGATATTCTGGCAGCTTGTTTTGTGCTCTTCAGATTTATTAAGCGTTAAAACATTAACTTTGTTTGTCTGAATATGCTGCCAGACGAGCTGAGTTTTTTCAGACATTTCTGTTCGCACTTTCAGCGAAGAGAACTTGTACTCTAAAAACTCTATACCCATTTCTTGAACATGTTGTTCTTCTCGTTTTAATCAGGTCAATTGAAAATTGCTTAAAAATTTCTAATTTCCAAATTTTTGAAATAAACATTTTTTTTTTGTCCTTAACTGAAGCCAAACCTCAATATTTACAATTCTAATCTTACATCAGAAATTTCCACGATTCTTCTTCTACCAGATAATGGTAAAATAATGAATCGAGCCATAGCGAGCTATCTTCTGCGTAGCCTCTTCATAAACAAAATTCTTCTTGAAGAAGTGGTAACGTGTCATCAAATTGATTAAAAGAAGAATGTTCAATCAGTGAATTAAGTAATGAATATCCAGCTACTAAAGAAAAACTCTGTGTCAACAGGAAGTTAATGAAATATAATTTCAAAGACAGGAAGTCTGTTAACTCCTGTGGTCCAGAGATGTGAAACTTAATTGCAGTTCACTTATAATTCCCTCCTACCACACCCACACCCCACGCTGCATATCCAACCCGAAGCTTCAGTCCGGTCTGCATTTATGTATTGGACACGATCATATCACCTGCAAATATATCAAGAAGATAAGCAAGACACAAATGTAAGTTGATCTGTTTCAGATGTAACTTGATCAGTCACATTACTCAGCTCAAAGCAAAATAGTTTATTCTTGCAACCAGTTGACATACAAACAAAAGAAAGAGGAATTGGTCTAAAGTGAGATCTATTGAAAGAATAATCAATTATTTAACTGCAGCAAGTCAACAACTATTCCAATATAATAACATCCATAAACACAGGCGTGGCAATGATAAATTCAATAAAGCAGTTGCTCGTACATGCAATGTTTCTCCACTCCAGGAGGAAAGAACATCAAAAGAAAATTCTGACAGAGAGCGAGAATTCAAGTGTTTTAGAACATAGAACATAGGACAATACAGCGCAGAACAGCACCGTCGGCCTTCGATGTTGCAACGACCTGTGAATTAATATAAGCCCATCACCGGACACTATCCCAACACCATCCATGTGCTTATTCAAGGATTATTTAAACGCCCCTAATATGACTCAATTAACTACAGCAACAGGTAGGGCATTCCACGCCCTTACCACTCTCTGAGTAAAGAACCTACCTCTGACATCTGTATTAAATCTATCACCCCTCAATTTGTAGCTATGCCCCCTCATACAAGCCGATGTCATCATTCTAGGAAAAACGATCGCACTGCCCACCCTATCTAATCCTCTGATCAACCTATATATCCCGATTAAATCCCCTCATTGCCTTCTTCTCTCCAATGAGAACAGACACACGTTTTTCTGCATGTGACCTTGCCTCCAGCCTGGCAAGTCTCCTCTGCACCGTTTCCAATGCTTCCACATCCTTGCTGTAATGGGACGACCAGAACTGTATGCAATACTTCAATGAGGCCTTCTTAACAGCACTATCAACCTGGGTGGCAACTTTCAGGAATCTGTGTACATGGAAGGTAGCATGGAGAGATATACGACAGCTTCCAAACGCCAACAATTATTGAAAACCAAACTAAAGCTTCGTTCTGTGGGAACCTAATTCCACCCATTCATGGTGCTTCTATTCTTACAACTTAGAAATGAAAACTGAACGCCTCACAAGCTGTTTCCTTTAGTAGTTTCAAATGGGAAGGTATATTCCTATGGCTCAAAGTCTCTCTTTAGAAAGAAAAGCAGGATAAAATACACCTCTTTAAACCATACCGTTATTACATTTCTTGTATCTATTACTTTCTGTGTCGAAAGTCTTGCAAGCTAAGCTCTCGAAGCATAAGCTAGCAAGTAATTCAGCCAATTATAGTTTATGTTTAGCATCAATTAAAGAAAATTCCTTTGCAGTTAGCCGGTTTTTACCTGCTGTGTGCATGGAAGTGTTGAACACTTTAGTGTTTATCTGCGTTTGTTTGTTCATAAATTCGAGGATGTTATTCATTTTTTGGAAATTTTGCAGGCTTCCGATGACCAACGTTGTTGTATTTCATTTCCAGAGCTTCAGCCTAGCGGGTTGAGACACATCACATTCTGAAGAAAATATATTTCACGTAATAGTCATCACCAGAAGACAGAAGGCATTAATGGAACAACCTCTGGAATATCAGCGCTCCCCCAATGATCTCTGACCGCAAAGATTTGAGAACGAAGGTCAAAGTTCATAATGAGAAGCCACAACAGGACAACTGGGAACTTCATGTTTGTCGCACAAGCTGCTTCGAACTGAATAGGATTAAAACAAGGGGTAGAAACTTGAGAGGACACGTGAGGGGAAACATTTTGTTGCAGAGAGTGGTGGGAATATAGAACACACTCGCAATAAGTGTTTTGGAAGCGTAAACACTTATAAAGTTTTACTTTACAGGTGTACATTCTGGGAAATCTCCTCCACACTTCCTCAACTGTAGTGTAATTCTCCTACAATGCTGATTCCAGAACTATAGATAACATTCTAGCCGTTGTTTAACTAATGTTTCAGACGGTTCCAAAATCAATGCCTTTCTCTTAAACTGCAATAATACCACATATTCCACATGCCTTTTTTTACCTACTTTATTAAACTGACCTGTTCTTTGTTTTATTTAGTCTGTTTTAATTTAACTTCTTGATATGTGACCTTGCTGGTGTTATTGTGTACGCACTCCTTGTGTCATTTCTACAGAGATTTTATATCCCCAATTCATCATTCAAACTTGTAGGGACTTTGAAAGCTATGTGTTTCTAAATGTATTGCATTCAGATGGGCAAATTATCATTCAATCATATGTGGTCCATTGTATTTTATTGTTTAAAATAAGTTGTTTTGATGGAGCTGCGCAGAACATAATTGTTCATTGACTTCAGTTAATATCAGCCTCTCTGGGCATGGAATTTGTCCTCTGGTGAATTGCCATACTGCTTTAATAAAGAGTGCCATGTTTTCAATCAGTTATTCCAATGTGCTTGCCAGAGTCCACCAATTTATTGACTGGAGTCTTTAACTTTACCAAGAAGAGGAAGGAATGTATTATGGAAAATCAGTACTGTGGCAGATAGATGACTACCTCTTCAAAGTCGAAGATGTTTATTACCCTTTGCTGGATGGTGTTGCTGTTCTTGATAAGTGCCCATTTCAAGCTGCTTTTCCAAAAACAGCCGAATTCAACAAGGCAAACAAACAGTGTACCTGAGAAATTTAGCTCAATGCTTTTCGTTCTCAGACGTGACATGCGGTTGAAGGGCAAAAAAGTTATGTTGGAGGTGTGAAAAACCTTGGAACGGCAATGGTTCGCGCACTGTGTACAGTCCTGTTTGCTGTAGTGCTGAAATAATGTGAAAAATAAAGTGAAAATTGCTGGAGAAGAGCATCAGGTCTGGCAACATTTGGGCAAAGAAAACGGTGGCAGCACTTCAAGTGCAGTGATCCATCTTCAGAATTTCTAGGAGCGAGGAAAAGGTCATAAATCTGCAAATGACAAGGAAGAGGAAGAAATGTATGGGCAAGTCACCAGAGATAGAGCCCAGAGACCAAGAAAGACGGACCATCAAAGGGAAGGATGATGAAGAATCAGGCAGATAGAAAAGTTGCTAATGGAGAGGACAATTCGGTGAAATTAAGTTGAGTGTGCTGAAATCAGTCCATATAATGAAAGGGTCTCGGGTCCAGGGATGGGTATTCAGGCCATACAATTATTCAACACGATATTAATTTCTGAAACTGCAGCGGTACCAAGTGCAAAATAAGGTATGGTTACTCTAGTTGCATTCAGCCTCAGTGGAGAACTAAAACAAGGCTGCGACAGAAATGTTGGGCAAGGAACAAGGTGGTTGTGTTGAAGTTACAAGGAATTGGAAGTTCAAGATCATGAAGAGAAACAGAACACACGTGATGCGCAAAGCGGTGACTCATTATATGTTTTAGCATGGTAATGCAGAATAGACCGCATAACATCCAATGTAGATAGTGCATTCAGTGACTTGCAGGTGAATCACTACTTCACCACGAAGATGAATATGCTTTAGTATTCACTAGAAATAGAGACCTTGTTGATAGTGAGAACACTGTGAACCAGGTTAATAGGCTCGAGCAGAATGATATCAAGGAAGTGGATGTGCTGGAAATTCTGGGAAGATGAATACTCCAGGACCGGAACAAATATATCCAAGGCTACTGTGGGCAGTGAGGAATGAGTTTGCTGCATCTCTGATGACGATCTTTGCATCCTCACTCTCCATGGGAGTTGTATCAGCTGACTGGGGGGAAGCAAATGTTCAAGAATGAAAATAGGGAAATCCCTGGGAATCACAGATCTTTCAGGCTTACATCTGTGATAAGCAAGATACCGGAAAGGACACTGAGAAATAGGATTGATGACTATTTGGAAAGAAAAGGTTTTATTAAAGGCAGTCAGTACGGCTGTGTGAGGGGAAGATCATGCCTCAAAAGGCTCATTGAGTTCTTTAAGGATGTGACGAGACAGGTTGATGAAGGTCAAACACTGGATGTGATGAATATGGATTTCCGTAAGGAATTTGATAAGGTTCCCAGTGGGAGTCTCATTCAGAAACTTCGAAGGTATGGGACATAGGGAAATTTGGTTGCCTGGAATGAGAATTTACTAGCCAAAAGAGGACAGCGAGTAATAGTGGATGGAAAGTATTCTGCCCGGAGGTTGATGGCCAGTGGTGTTCCGCAGGGATCGGATATTGGACCTCCGCTGTTCGTCTTTTTTTTTAAATGACTTGAATGAAGAGTGGAAGGGTGAGTTAGTAGGTTTGCCAAAGACACAAATGTCGGTGGTGTTGTAGATAGTGACCAGGGTTGTTACAGGCTACTAAAAGACAGTGACAGAATGCAGACCTGGGCTGAGAGGTGGCTGACGGATTTCAACCTGGATAAATGCGAAATGATTCGTTTTGGAAGATAGAACATAAATGCTGAATACAGGGTGTATGATAGGATCTTGGCAGTGTGGAGGAACAGTGGCATATTGGTATCCATGTACGCAGATTCCTCAAAGTTGGAATCCAAGTTGACAAGTTTGTTAAGTAACTGTATCGTGTTTTGGCTTTCATTAACGTGGGAATTAAGTTGGAGAGCTGCGAGGTTACGCTGCAGCTGTATAAAACCCTGGTTAGACCATACTTGGGATATTGTGTCCAATTTTTGTCGCCTCATTATAGGAAGGATGTCAACGCTTAAGTGAGGGTGCGGAGGAGATTTACCAGGATGCTGCCTAGATTGGAGGGCTTGTCTTCTGCAGAGAGGTTGAGTGAAGGAGGGCTTTTCACATTGGAGAGAAAAAGGAAGATAGGTGACTTGATAGAGGTGTACAATGTAATAAGAGGCAGAGATGGGGTAGATAACCAGAGACATTACCCCAGGCCAGAAATGGCTTACACGAGGTGTCATAATTTTAAGGTGATTGAAGAAAGGTATTGGGGAGATGTCAGAGGAAGTACGCAGAGGATAGTAGATGCATGGAATATACTGCCAGCGGCGCTAGTAGATTCAGAGACATTCGGGACATTTAATTGACTGCTGAACAAGCACATGGACACGGGTTAATTGATGGATGTGTAGGTTATGTTGATCTTAGATTAAGATAAATGCTCAACACAGCATCCCTAGCCGAAGGGCCTGCAGTATGTTGCATTGTTCTGTGTTCTATGTTCCATATGAGGCTTTGAAAGTGGTGATAAATAAGGGCAAGTCTTGCATCTTCCGAGATGGCATGGAGAGATGCCTTGGGTGTGTTGGAAATAGAATAGGAGTAGACCACGGTGTCCCAGAAAGCAAACTTACCGTAATCCACACCTTACTATTCACATGTCATCGCAGACATCTGCATGATGTGTCTTGATGAACGTAAATTGTTGATAAATTGGTGCTATATCTTTTTGCATGATTTGTTTGCAATCCTACCGCAACATTGATTTTTTTTTGCAAGAAGGACGATATTCAGCTGCTATGTATGACTACAAACAAACTAACTTGTTCTGTACGATGACGTAAGATTACAGTTAATCATAGTTGAAAAGATAAATATAATGCAACTCATATCCTAGTCAACCTTCAGCAAAGCTTTCTCATTCTACCCGACAAAGATCGTAAGGCCAAAGTCCACAGGAGCAAAGCCAGTCATTTCTACCCATCTAGTCTACACCAGTATTCAATGACATCGCACCTGGTATGATTAATTTCGGGTGCACTTGCCTGCCTTTTCCGCATTATCCTCGATTCCCTCGTTTATTTTACTCTTGAACATGCAGAGTCAGCCAACCTCGATAGTCCTCCATGGCAAAATGAAAATGCACAAACTCACTCCCCACTGACAGCATGAATTCCTTCTCATTTCTGACTTGAACGGGCGATTCTATATTTGTCAGTTGATGCTTTGCTACCGGACCTTGACTTTTGTTTCCAAAACGGGACAAATACTCCTCATCTAGCCTGGCAAGCTCCGAAAGCAGCTTGATTGCTTCAATAAGGTTACCGTACATTCATCTAAATTCTTTATTAGAGGCCCAAACTACTTAATCTTTTGTTGTAAAGCAATCCCTCCATACCAGATCGGAGCCCAGCAAGCGTTCACTGAACCACCTCCCATTGCAATAAAGCCTTCATTCCGTTCGAGGACCAAAATTGTTTGAACTGTTGTTCGTATTGTTCAAATCGTGTTTTGCACAGATTTGCAGCATTATGTTTATACTCTATTCACTATGAAATAAAGATCAACATCTTGTTTCATTTTCCTTCCCTGTTCCCCGTTGGTCTTAGATCAAAGCACTCTGTGGTTCATGGACGAGGAGTCCCAACACTTCTGTTCTGCTGATGAGTGCAGTCTATCTCCATTTAAATCGTGCTGGGTGTTGTTTTAATCTCCACCCTCTGGTACAGAGCATCACGTTTATCCTGATTAAATTACATTCATACTTTTTGGCCCAATCACTTCAATTCTATCTAGACCTTGTTTCGGATAGCTCGATAGCAGATCTGATAGCAGATAGTGAAGGGGACTGTCAGAGAATGCAGCAGCGTATAGATAGATTGAAGAGTTGGGTGGAGAAATGGCAGCTGGCGTTCAATCCGGGCAAATGAGAGGTGATGCATTTTGGAAGATCCAATTCAAGGGATAACTATACAGTAAATGGAGATGTCCTCGAGAAAATTAATATAGAGAGAGATCTGGGCGTTCAGGTCCCTTGTACCCTGGCAATGCAGGTCGATAGCGTGACCAAGAAGGTATATGGCGTGCGTTCCTTCATCAGACGGGGTATTGATTACAAGAGCTGGGAAGTTACATTAGAGTTGTATCGGACTTTGGTTCAGCCACATTTGTAATAGTGCACACAGTCGCCACATCATCAGAATAATGTGGATGTGGAGAGGGTGCAGAGGAGGTTCACCAGGATGTTACTTGGTATGGAAGGTGCTAACTATGAAGAGAGGTATAGTGGATCAGAATCATTTTCATTAGAAAGACGGAGGTATAGGGGGGAACTGACTGAGGTTTACAAAATCATGAGAGGTAAACAGGGTGGATCGCAAGAAGCTATCACGAGTTCAAGGCCAGAGGGGAAAAGTTTAAGAGAGTTATGCGTGAAAAGTTCTTTATGCAGAAGGTCGTGGGTGGCTGGAACGTGTTGCCAGTGGAGGTGGTAGGGGTGGGCACGACAGCATCATTTAAGATGCATCTAGGAAGATAAATGAATGAGCAGGGAGTAGAGAGATACAGATCTTTAGAAAAATAGGCGACGGGTTTAGATGGAGGATTTGGATCAGCGCAGGCTTGGAAGGGCGGAGGGTTTGTCTCTGTGCTTTAATTTTCTTTGTTCTTTGTTCACAGCTGCTGTGTCACACCATCGTCTGTGACTTCACTCTTCAGACTGCTGATTTCCCAGGGTCGTCTTCTTTCTTTTTATTGTGAGTGTGATTTATATGAAAAGGTACCTTTGGTGGAGAGTGTTTCCTAATTTTTTGCATCTATTCGATGGCAGTTACTCCATCTCCAATTTTCAAACATGTCTGCACTTTTTTTTATTCCCAACATCAGATCATCTCATTTGTTCATTGCTGGCAAAACAATAAATTCAAGCTCGATTGGTTTTTAACATCCTGGGACTTAATTTAAACTCAGCGTCATAGAATGAAGTGTAGTATAGTCGACATCGGAATGAAGAGTTTATGCTCGAAACATTAACTCTCCTGCTCCTCGAATGAACTGCCTGACCCGCTGTACATTTCCAGCATCACATTTTTGACTCTAATCTTCAGCATATGCAGTATTCGCTTTCTCCAATTCTTTAAACTGATTGCTTAAATTCAAACAGTTGTCAACTCAGCAACCAAAACTAAGGTATCCATTTCACAGCCAAATTTTACATATGTTCAATTTTCCAGGGCACTCTGGGACTCCCTCCTAATCATATGAACAGGTGCTTCTAATCTCTCAGTTCAGAAGAGCATTCACTCTCTCTTGAAAGTACAATAACCTCCTTCAACTTCATAACACAAAGTACAAGTCACCTTCCTGGGTCATGTTATTGGAAATGGACAAATGGCTCCACAGAATGCAAAACCAAATGCCATTGGGATGTCGCCTATATCATCGATGAAAAGAACAGTACCTGTATTGTGATTCCTGTGATTGAGTGGATTTTATCGAAACTTCGTACTGAAGTTTAGCCGTGTGACTGTTTAATTCACTGAATTGCTAAAGGAAGGCAGGAAGGCATTTAATAGGCTGAAAGCTGTGTCAACTACTGCTGCAGTGCTTGCCACACCTAATTCTCAAAGCCTTAAAAGTAACTATCGATATAAGTGATGTGGGTGTCCATGCTGTGCTCTTACAAGAAGTCGACGAGAAGGTTTGAAGACATGTCTGGTATTTCTCCAGGAAATTGAACATTTATAAACAGAAATATTCGATAATTGAGAAGGAGATTTTGAAGTTGGTAATGCCATTACAACGTTTGAATGTTTATGTAACCAGTGATGTATCTGAGGTAATCATAGACACAGATCACAACTCCATGATGTTTGTGGAATAATTTAATGACAAAAAATCAAGACAGAATTGATGGAGATTGTTGTTACAGCCATTCAACTTGAAAATTGTGCACCTGGCAGTACGAGAAAATATGATTGCCGATGCATCATTGAGACTTGACTGAAAAAAGATGTGTTCAGTAGCAGGAGTTAAACCAACTGAGACAGAATGTATGTGTTTGCATGCATAATGCCAATGTAATATGAATGTTCATTGTAGTCTACTAACAACTTAAGATTACGTGGGTTGAGAATGAAGCTATCTTTGGTTATTGATGGTTTGTTTTTCTAAAGAAGAGAATGAGACGATGATGTTCCTTTAACAAGGTTGGGCAGTCCTTAGCTTTTTTTCAAAGCGGTCGTAAATACAATGATTCCAAAACGTCTGAGTTTAACTACTTGAGAATATTTGCAAGATTTTTTTAATAAGAAGCATTTGTACAATGAAAGGGGAGTGGCCATTTTTCCCAACTCAGCTCATCACAGGTTCGGTTTGATTTGACAAGAGACAATACAACAGACAATAGACAATAGGTGCAGGAGTAGGCCATTCTGCCCTTCGAGCCTGCACCACCATTCAATATGATCATGGCTGAACATCCTTAATCAGTATCCTGTTCCTGCCTTATCTCCATAACCCTTGATTCCACTATCCTTGAGAGCTCAATCCAACTCTTTCTTAAATGAATACAGAGACTGGGCCTCCACTGCACTCTAGGGCAGAGCATTCCACTCAGCCACCACTCTCTGGGTGAAGAAGTTTCTCCTCATCTCTTTCCTAAATGGTCCACCCGTATTTTTAAGTTGTGTCCACTGGTTCGGCACTCACCCATCTGCGGAAACATGTTTCCAGTCTTCAGAGTGTCCAATCCTTTAATAATCTTATATATCTCAATCAGATCCCCTCTCAGTCTTCTAAAGTCAAGGGTATACAAGCCCAGTCGCTCCAGTCTTTCAGGTTTAGGTGCATGAGTGAAAGGTAAATATAGAAGTATAGGGATAGGGGAATGGGTCTGGGTAATTTACTCTTTGGTGGGGAGTGAGGGGTATCAGTGTGGACCTGTTGGTCCTAATGGCCTGTTTTCACACTGTAGGGATTCTATGAGGAAGTGGTGGAAGCTGGTGCAATTACAATATTTAAAAGGCATCTGGATAGGTATGTGAATAGGTCTAGTTTGGAGGGATATGGCCAAAGTGTTGGCAAATATGATTAGATTTATGTAGGAAATCTAGTTGGTGTGGATGTGTTGGAATGAATAGGCTCTCCATGCTGTACCTCCCTCTGACTCTATATGCAAATATGAGATGGAAGGGTGCAAGAGTAGGAGACACATGTTGCAATCAGCAAACACCTTTGATTCGATGACACTGTCCCTGACACTTCCTTATTTACATGACATAACATTTGGATAGTGAAGAGACAGCCATTGTCATTGTGCTTAACGTTTGATCTGCTCTATTGTTAAATATGATTGTGGAAGATCATCCAACTCATTACCCTGTGTCTGCTTTCCACAGAAACACTTTGGCCCCTTCAGCCCTTTGAATAATCCACAATTCTTGAAAGCATTCAGTGATTTGGTTTTCTTTCAAAAATATTGCACAGGCGTATGACTTTCTTGATGAAAGAAATTCTCGTAAACCCTGTCCTAAATGGCCAACCACGTATCCAGAAGCAAAGACGGTTCGTTTTGGAGATTAAAACAGCCCTTCTGCAGCATCTGAAGTGCTCAATTGAACACATGTCCTAATGCTAATAAAGATCCTCAATGAGTACATAGAATGGAACTAATACAAGCCTGAAAATAATGTAAACTCTGACACTAACACAAGGTCTACAGCTATTATGGTCCCTGTGACGAATACAGACTCCAAAAATGATGGCTGATGCTGTGTAAGAGGCTTTAGCTCACCAACAGCTGAAACATGTCATGTATGTCAAAATAATATGGACACAGTATTTAATGCAGAATTATTACAGAGTTTTGCAAAAATTGCGTGTTGATATTCCAGTCCAGAATTGAGAAAGTTGCATTGGGTAGACTGGGACTATACTTATGGGAATTCAGAGGAACGAGAGGGCATTTTAAAGAAACATACAAAATTATGAAGGGAATGAATAAGATCGAAACCAGAAAGATCTATCTACAGGCAGGTGAAACTGAAACTAAGGGGCATAGTCTCAAAATAAGGTGCAACAGGTTTACGAGTGAACTGAGGAGGAAAAGTTTCACTCGAGAGTTGTGAATTTGTGGAACTCAATGCCCAGTGCATGTGAGTAAACCTTATTCCAGATGTTCCTGGCGTTGAAGGAGACACACTTCAAACCACCTTCCTGCTTGCTACTGAACTCTTGCGAGCTTGAAACCATATTTCTGTCCTCATTAGTGTCAACCTCTGTATACTGGAAATACAACTTAGGTTTCGACGCCCCTCGCGAATATGATTAGCAAATTCCCATTCCCCACCACCAGGATATTGATACCTCTCTGGTCAGGGGTAGGCTACACTGTTTGAAGAGATCCCATGTATCCCAGAATTATTCCAATTGTCCATGTATCCAAAACCCTCCCTCCTGCACCATCCGTGTAACCACATCTTCAACTCCTTTCTCTCCCTACTCCTTGTCTCGCTAGCACGTGCCACGGGCAACAATCCAGAAATAACAACATTATTGTAGTACTAAGCCTCCAATCGAGCTCCCTGAATTTCTGCCTTAAATCCCCATCTCTCTTCCTACCTATCTCATAGGTGCCTATGTAGACCCACGACTTCGGGTTGCTCCCCTTCCCTTCAAGGATTCCGAAAACACGATCAGAGACATCACGAACCCTGGCACCTGGGAGGCAACACACCAACCGTGAGTCTCTCTTGCTCCCACAGAATCTCCTTTCTGTCCGCCTAATTAGATTCCCAAATGTCTAATGCTCTGTTACTCTTCCTCTTCCCTTCTGAGCAACAGATAACGGCTGTGTGCCAGAGATCTGTGCCCCATTGCTTACTCCTGGTAAATCGTCCGCCCCCGTCAGTATCCAAGACGGTATACTTGTTGTTAAGGGGAACGGCCACAGGGGATCCCTGCACTGCCTGCTGGCTCCCTTTATGTCTCCGGCCACTGGGAAAAAGGAGGAATATACAAATCACAATGTTCATAAAAGCCGGAAACACTGAATTAGACTGACACTGTTAAAAAAAAAACTAAAACTGATGCAGAGAATAATATTGATATACATCGTGAGAGATAGGGAGACCCTGCCTTGAATACAGAGCATGAAATTGGTCCCTTAAAGTAACACAGAACTTGAACCTACTGGGGAGGCTGCAATAGATGCAAACTCTAACACTAACGTAGGCCTCGAAAATGTTACTGACGATGAAAGTGCTGCAGGTCTTAATATTAATGCAGACCTCGATACAAATAAAAATTCATTATCTATTGGAGCCCTTGGATCTGCTGGCATTCTGGAAACTGACTGGAAGTGAGCTTTTCACACTGATTGATTTGTTGGCACCAAGAACTGCCCTGTCATTAAAGATGAATCGAAATGTGTGGCGCTGGAGAAACACAGCAGGTCAGGCAGCATCAGAAGAGAATGAGAACTGAAGTTTCGGGCATAAGCTCTTCCTCCAGATTGAGAGGAATGGGAGATAAGTAGGGGGTGGTGTGAGACTCCGGCAGTGAGACGTTATGTAGGAAGGCGATAAATGGGTACAAGGGGAGGGTAATGGTAATAGGTCAAAGAGTGGAATGGATAGGTGTGGAGGGAGATGGACAGGTAGGACAACTCAAGAGGGCATTATCAAGTTGGGGGTTGAATCTGGGATGAGGTGGGGGGAAAGGGAGATTTTAAAACTCGTGAAGTCGATGTTGTTGCCATGTGGTTATAGGTTCCCAAGGCAAAAGATGAGGCATTCCTCCTTCAGTCGGTTGGTGGTTTTGATTTGGTGGTGGAGGAGGTGCAAGACTTGCAGCTAATTGGGGGAACGGGAGGGGGTGTTGAAGTGGTCGGCCACAGGGTGGTAGGGTTATTTGGTGTGCGTGTCCCAGAGATGTTGCCTGAAACGCTCCATAAGTTGGCATTTGGTCTCCAGAAATACAGGAGACCACATTGAAAGTAACAGATCAAGTAGATAAGGTGGATGGGTGTGCCTGAAAATCTCTACTGGATAGCATTAAACATGCTCTAACAGCAAGAGAGACAGTTTTAATGGTCAAAGTAATGAAAATTATTCAGATCCTGTCCACAGTAATGAAACTACCATAGACCCTGAAATTGCCAGTTGCCTTGAACTAATTGATGATATTTGTCTTCTTACGATTCCTGATAATAATCGAGAGTCTGGTTCTTTTTTTTCCAGTTACAAGCTGAAAATAGTACATAGAACATAGAAAAGTACCGCATAGATGAGGGTCTTTGGTCCATGATGTTGTGCCGAGATTTAATCCTAATGTAAAATATAGTAACTTAACCTCCCCCTCCCCCCAACTCACTGCTATCCATGTGCATGTCCAGCAGTCGCTTAAATGTCCCCAATGACTCTGCTGCCATCACCACAGCTGCTAAGGCATTCCATGTATTCACAATTCTCTGCGTAAAGAACCTCACTCTGACGTATTTACATACCTTTCTCCTAATATCTTCAAACTATGACGCCTCGTTCCAATCCTACCCTGGGAAAACAATCTCTGGATATTGACTCTATATTTTCCTCTCATTATTTTGTACACCTTGATCAGGTCTCCTCTCTTCCTCCTTCTTTCTAGAGAGAAAAGTCCGAGCTTATTCGACCTTTCTTCATAAAGTAGGCCCTCCAGTCCAGGCAGCATCCTTGAAAACCTTCTTTGCACTCTTTCCAAAGCCTCTGTATCTTTCCTATAGTAGGGCGACCATAACTGGGCCCAATATTCCAAGTGTGGTCTCACGAGGGACTTGTAGAGCTGCAGACAAACCTCGTGGCTCTTAAACTCGATCCCACTGTTAATGAAAGCCAAAGCACCATATGCTTTCTGAACAACCCTATCCACTTGGTTGGCAACTTTAATGGATCAATGTACTTGCAAACCCAGATCTTTGTGTTCCTCCACACTGCTAAGAATCCTGTCTTTAAGCATATGTTCAGCATTCGAACTCGACATTCCAAAATATATCACTTCGCATTTATCCAGGTTGAACTCCATCTGCCATTTCTCAGCCCATCTCTGCATTCTGTCTATGTCGCGCTGCAGCCTGCAGTAGCCCCCTATACTATAGGTGACACCTCCAAACTTTGTGTCATCTGCAAATTTACTAACTAACCCCGCAACCTCCTCATCCAAGTCATTTATAAAAACTACTATGAGTAGAAGCCCAATAAGAGAATTCTGCGGGACCCCACTCAGCACTGACCCCCAGGCAGAATACTTTCCATCTACAAACACTTTGTGCCTTCTGTCAGTCAGCCAATTCTGAATCCAGATAGCCAAATCTCCCTGTCTCCCATACTTCCTGACTTTATGAACGAGCCTACCATTGGAACGCTATCAAATGCCTTGCTGAAGTCCATGTCCATCACATTCACTGCTCGACCACCGTCAAACTGTCTTGACACCTCCGCAAATAACGCAATAAGATTCGTGAGGCACGACCTGCCCCTCACAACGCAATGTTGATTGCAGTTAATTACAGTATGCTTTTCCAAATAGTCATAAATCCTATTCCTCGGAATTCTTTCCAAAACTTTGCTGACCACAGACATAAGACTGACTGGTCTGTAATTGCCAGGGATTTCCCTTTTACGCTTCTTGAAAAAAGGAACAGCATTCACCTCCTTCCAATCCTCCAGTACGACTCCTGTGGAGAGTGAGGAGGCAAATCTCCTCTCCAGCGGCTTAGCAACGTACCTTCTCGCTTTCTGGAGCAGACTAGGATAAATCTGGTCTGGCTCTGGAGACTTATTAATCTTAATGTTTTCCAAAATTTCTAGCACTTCAACTTCATCAACCTTGATCTGGCCAAGACAGCATCCCAGCTCCTCTAAGTTTTAATTTACAACAAGTTCCCTTTCCTTGGTGAAAATCGAAGCAAAAGCTCAATTAGGGCTTCCCCTATCTGCTGAGACTCCATGCACAAGTTCCATACGCTACCCCTGATCGGTCCTACCTTCTCCCTGATCATTCTCTTATTCCTCACGTACGAGTAAAATGCCTTTGGGCTCGCCCTAATCCTCCCTGCAAAGCCTTTTTCGTGCCCATCCTGGCTCTCCTCAGTCCAATTCTGAGCACCTTTCTAGTTAGCCTGTAATCCTCTAAAGCTGTGCCAGATCCTTTCTTCCTCCACCTTCCGTACGCTGCCTTCTTCCTTTTGATGAGAAGTTCCTCTGTTCTCACCATCCAAGATTTCTTAATCTTCAACCCTTACTCTCTCTGAGTAAAGAAGGTACCTCTGACATCTGTCCTATATCTGTCACCCCTCAATTTAAAATTATTTAAAGTGCCCGCCGTCCCCATAGTTGGAAAAAGGCTCTCCCTGTCCACCCTATCCAACCCTCTGATTATCTTAAATGTCTCTATTAAGTCACCTCTCAACCTTCTTCTCTCGAACTAAAACATTTTCAAGTCCTCGTTAGACCTTCCCTCCATACCAGGCAACATCCCAGTAAATCTCCTCTGCAAGCTTTCCAAAGTTTCCACATGTTTCTTTTAATGTGTTGACCAGAACTGAACACAATACTCCAAGTGCAGCCGCACCAGAATTTTGTACAGTTGCAGTATAACCTCATGGTTCCAGAACTCGATCTTTCTATTAATAAAAGCTAAAACACTGCATGTCTTCTTAACAACCCTGTCAACCTGCGTGGCAACTTTCAAGGATCTGTGTATCTGGACACCGAGATCTCTCTGCTCATCTACCAAGAAGCTACCATTAGCACAGTACTTTGCATTCCGGTTACTCCGACCAAAGTGAATCACCTCACACTTGTCCACATTCAACTCCATTTGCCACCTCTCAGCCCAGCTCTGCAGCTTATCAAATGTGTCTCTGTAACCTACCACATTCTTCGTCACTATCCATTACTCCACCACCCTTAGTGTCGCCTGCAAATTTACTAACCAACCCTTCTACGCCCTCATTCACGTCGTTTATAAAAATAACAAACAGCAGTGGACCCAACACCGACCCTTGCGGTACAACCTGCTAACTCGACTCCAGGATGAACATTTCCCATCAACCACTACCCTCTGTCTTCTTTCAGCAAACAAATTACTGATTCAAACAGCTATATCTCCCACAATCCCATTCTTCCGCATTTTGTACAATAACCTACTTTGTGGAACCTTATCGAATGCCTTGCTAAAATCAATATACACCACATCAACCGGTTTGCTCATATATACCTTTTTGGTCACCTTCTCAAAGAAGGGCTTATGCCTAACCCTAACCCTAACCCTAACCCTAACCCAAAGAAGGGCTTATGCCCGAAACGTCGATTCTCCTGTTCCCTGGATGCTGCCTGTCCTGCTGCGCTTTTCCAGCAACACATTTTCAGCTCTGATCTCCAGCATCTGCAGACCTCACTTTCTTCTCAAAGAACTCAATAAGGTTTGTGAGGCACGACCGACCCTTCACAAAACCGTGCTGACTATCCCTTATCAAATTATTCTGTTCTAGATGATTATTAATCCTATCTCTCATAACCTTTTGCAACACTTTACCAACAGCTGAAGTAAGGCTCACTGGTCTATAATTACCTGGGTTGTCTCTACTCCTCTTCTTGAACAGGGGAACCAAATTTGCTATCCTCCAGTCTTTTGGCACCATTCCTGTAGACAATGACGATTTAAAGATCAATGCCAAAGGCTCGAAAATCTCCTCCCTGTCTTCCCGGAGGATCCTAGGATAAATCGCATCCGGCCCAGGGGACTTATCTATTTTCACACTCTCCAGGATTTCTAATACCCCTTCCTCGTGAACCTCAATCCCACCTAATCTAGTAGCCTGTATCTCAGTATTCTCTTCGACAACATTGTCGTTTTCTCGAGTGAATACTGTTGAAAATTATTCATTAAGTGATTCCCCTATATCCTCTGGCTCCACAAACAACTTCCCACTACTATCCTTGATTTGCCCTAATCTTACTCTCGTTATTCATTTATATTTTAAATAACTGTAGAAAATCTTAGGGTTTACCTTGATCCTATCCGCCAACAACTTCTTATGTCTCCTCCTGGCTCTTCTGAGCTCTCTCTTTAGGCCCACCACTCTACCAATACACTTAAACAGCGGCTGATGAACCTGAAGGACCTTATGCAAACAACAAGCAAAACGAATGTCATTTACAAAATACCATACAAAGACTGTAACAAACACTACATCAGACAGACTGGTGGAAAAGTAGCCATCAGTATACACAAACACTAACATGCCACCAAAAGACATGCCCCACTACCACGCTTAGATTCCGACAGTATGGAAACAGGCCCTTCGGCCCAACCAGTCCACACCGACCCTCCGAAAAGTAACCCACCCAGACCGATTTCCCTCTGACTAATGCATCTAACAATATGGGCAATTTAGCATGGCCAATTCACGTTACCCACATATCTTTGGACTGTGGGAGGAAACCGGAGCAGCGAGAGGAAACCCACACAAGCACAGAGAGAATGTGCAAACTCCACACAGATAGTCGCCCGAAGATAGAATCGAACCCTGGTGCTGGTGCTGCGTGTCAGCAGGGCTGACCACTGAACTACTGTGCCATATACAGAAGACAAAGGGAGCAACATCAACACACAGGAAAAGAAGGTCCTATAAGTGCGCAAAAAAGACAGAAACATTGCAATTCTACCAGCAGATGAAGGGAGCATGACCATCATCCTGAACAGAACACAGTTTAGAGAAAAGGCAAACTCTCTGCTTGCAGGCACTGACACTGAACAACAGGTGGCGATAGACCTGACTCCCAGCTAGAAAACCGTGTCACACCCATATTGAAGAATCTTCATCAATTTTGAACAATGAACAAGACAGATCTCCAACAATATGACTGGATGTCACCAACACATCCCACTTCTACGGACTATGTGAAGTACACACACCTGGTGCGTCTTCTCAGTGAGACTATGGGCCTATCTGGGACAGAGATATCCAGACCAGCTAAGGAACTCCAAAGAATACTGAAATACCTCGTAGAAGACGCTTGTTACTCCATCCACTCGACCCAAGAATTCCTGAACTCCATCAAAGATATCAAGATAGAAGAGGATGAAATAATAGTCTCCCTTGACTTAACAGCCTTATTCACAGCAATGAACATCAAGCTTGGTAAAGAAACATTGACCACACTAGGCGAAGATCCAAACACCCAAATACAGACAGCAGCAACTTCATCAAAAAGGACAACATCCTCAATCTTGCAGACCTGTGCCTCACTACCTAATTCGCGTTCAATGCCAAGACCTACCAACAAATCAATGGAACATCCATTCGCAGAAGCAGTAATACAAAGTCTCAAATGAACAGCTCTGCCCACTATCCAACCCAAACCGTTGGTCCGCTACATGGTTGACATGTTTGTCATCACAAAATGGAACAAATTAGGGGAAAACTACAACATCATCAACAATATCCTTATTGACATAAAATTCACAAAAGAGGCAGATAACAACAACAGACCTCTCTTCCGATATGTCAAGTCGAATGAACAGTTAATGGAGAACTTCAGACCAATGTCTACAGGAAAGGAACACACACAGACCAGATACTTAACTGCAAATTCCATTGCCTCAGGGCCCATAAACGGAGCTGCATCAGGACATTATTTAAACAGACTACAACACACTGCAGCTCCCAGGAATTATGAGCAGCAGAAGAAAAATACATGCATAGCGTATTCAAGAAGAACGGGTACCCAATAAACACAATCCGCCAATTCCTAAACAACAATCCCAATCAAGCAGACACTACGCGCTCAGAAACCATAGGCACATTACCATACATCAAAGACATCTCTGAAATGACTACCTTTCTACTCCGACGCCTTGGCATCATGGTAGCCCACAAACCTACCAACATACTTAAACAGCGGGTGGTGAACCTGAAGTACCCTATCCAAATAACCAGCAAAATCGATATCATTTACAAAATACTATGCAAGGACTGTAACAAACACAAAATCAGACCAGCAGGCAGAAAACTAGCCACC
The DNA here is from genome assembly GCF_037043375.1 of Chiloscyllium plagiosum. Taxonomy (NCBI): domain Eukaryota; kingdom Metazoa; phylum Chordata; class Chondrichthyes; order Orectolobiformes; family Hemiscylliidae; genus Chiloscyllium; species Chiloscyllium plagiosum. The sequence goes on from NW_028270173.1 coordinate 71,037,910, forward strand.
CGGATACACGAGCACCAACTAACCACAAAAAGACACGCCCCACTATCACTATTACCCTTACGCACGGATGTAAAAAAAACATCACTTCGACTGGGACACTATGTGCATCCTAGGACAAGCTAAACAGAGACACGCACAGGAATTCCTAGACGTCTGGGATTCAAACCGGAACGCCATAAATAAACTCATTGATCTGATCCCATTTATCAACCTCTGAGATAAAGAACCAGAAATGATATCACCCACCTTAAGAGACCAAGAAAAATAAATATAAAGTGGGGCATAACATCAGCGTTTCGCCGGAGGCTCAATGATGATGTTATCTAGCATGTTGATGAAACGTCTGGAAACAGCCCTTGTAGCTAAGCGAGCAAACTTAAGACCTGAAATTCAACGTGAGCTACAAAGCTTCTAATAAGTCGCAAATAATAAGTAGCCTTATTATAATTGATAGGAGAGGTGATGGCTTGTTCTGTTTTTCCAGGGAATGTTATTAAAATCATTTATTTTGCATTAATGGTGTTGCAATGTGTATCATTGTCATGAAGTAAGGTTACAGCCAACCAGCACTAATGTCTGTGACATGTGATTCCAATTTGTTGAGCTGAGTATCTTATTCCTGAGACTTAAAGCATTCGCAGCAGTTCGAGCCTGAAACTGAAGTCAAAGCACTGTGGAGAATCTGGTAAGTTATGTTTTTAAATAGATTTTTCAAAGAGGCTCCCAAATCTGTCAACCATTTCGTTATGGCAGAATGGTGGGTTTAGTGCTCCTTTTGCCCTGATTTAAGCTTCAGGAATGTACCTCGGTTGAAGGACAGACATTGTGCCAATGCTGCAGCGTTCTACGACAGCTGGAGAAGCATTTCACAAGCACGTTAGATTAAACTAAATTGATTTTTATTCTGATCATGGTGAAAAAAAAATAATTTGTGGCAAGAAATGAATAGGTGTGAAGTATATACAATGACATGTGAGCAAGTGGTTTATTAGATGTGTCAATGTAGGGGTGAGAGGTGGCCGTACTTAAAGCTAACTCTGTTTTGTACAGAGAGGGCTCACTTCAATTTCCTAGACAGGCAGTGATGGAGATTGGAAAAGTTCACTGTTTCTGTTGCAGTTTAAGTACATGAGGAAGCAGGAAGTGTTTTATCTGCCAAATTGTTTGCCCAGTGACTTTGTGATAGGGTCTTAATCCGCTCTGAATTCAGTTCTTCAAACTCTCCTCTTGTAACAACACTATGTAATTGTATTTCTCTGTTTCACTTTGCAGATTGTCACAAACTGGGATGGGTACTCTGCTGCTTGTACTCTGTTTCCTGAGAAAGCCATTTGCATTTTAGTCAAACCATATTTGTTTAAGATACCTCTGGTGTTGTGCATAAATAGTGTTTTTGATTTGTATTTTTGAACAGGAAATATTCATTCTGTTGCAAGATGATAAGATAACTGTGTCAACATTACACTAGTAATATATTGTCATAACATAGAGGTCAAATCCCTATGTTATTTAAAACTAAATACCCTGAAATGCTAGCCTCACCTTCTAATCCGTTAAAATGTGGACGTGTGGCAGAGAACTCATAATTTCCACTACTTTAAGAAAAATTCAATTTATTTTCGTAACTCAATACTGAACGCTAAACAAAACTATTAACAAATCGAGCACTCTTCCTCTTAACTGAACATAATAATATTAACATGTTGTTCCAATAACACGCTTATTAAACATTACTTACATTAACTTATTCTCAAATAAACACATTCTCTTTCTTCTCTGCTATCCCCAATCTTCATCTTCTGATCTCCGAGTCTTCTTCCTTCGTTTTACCGTGAGTATTTTTACAGAAACAGTTGCCTTTTCATATACCGTCCTCCAATTTCATTGAGAGCAAGAGTTTTGATGGACACTTCACTTTCCAGCTCTACGGCAGTTGCTCCGCTGTTCAGTTGCAGTTGCTCTGACCAATTTTCAAACTGTCTGCATTTTATACCCCAACATCGTTCCTTCCCATTGGTCTGATGTTGTCAAAACAATGCATTCAAAGTCAATTGAATTTTAGTATCTGGGACATTTTTTTTATTAACTGGTCCAAACTGTTTGTTTTGTGGTGCTGTGGATTCCGTGGATCATGTATATCTTGTGTGTGGGCGTCTGCAATCCCCTTTTAGTTACCTGAAGAACCTCCTCCCCTGGTTTTGGTTGCACTTCAGTCCCATTCTCCTATTATTTGGGCATCAGGTACGGACGGGAGAGGGAAGATCAAAGGATCTCCTCGTGGATCTGTTCCTGGGTCTGGCTCGGCTGGCCATAAACAAGCCCTGATTGTGGAAGATGTTGTTATTGCTGACTGACTGCCCTTCCTCTGTCCTTATGTTTGAGCCTGTGTTTCCCTCAAAAAGGAGCATGCAGTGTCCACCAATACTCTCGAACTCTTCAAGGAGAGGCGGAATGTTTTACTTCTTCCTCCATTTCTGTTTGACTTATTCCCTGCGGTCCCCTTCACCTTTAATTTTATGTAAGCATTGCTCGCTCTGGGTTTTGCTTTTCACTGGTTCCTTGACCACGTGGGTGATTTTTCTGGTAATGGAGCATTAATAAAATTATTTTCACTTGGCGTTTTCACTGTGTCTTGCATCTGTACGCACACAAAAAATAACAAAGTATATAAACAGGGAACTTAGAAACTCCTCCGTTTGTGGGAGTTACTCTGAGCTGGCTGGCGACAATCAGTGCACTAAGTAAATAAAGGTAACTTAGTGACGGGAATAAATATTAAAATAATTGGTTAAATTTGAATTGTTGTTGAAATAGCAACAAAAACTCAGGTATCACCTTATCAGCTAAATGTTGCATTTATCGATTCTCAAGCAGACCATCTTCTCGCGTTTCCATTCGGGAAGCTGAGCCTGCAATTTCTAGTTACCAATTCTGAATTTTCTTTCCAAACAAAAAGTCCCTGAATAATGGTCATAAAAATACTTTTCTTTCAAAAAGGTGCGGAATTCCAAACAGGCTTGAGAGTGCTTGAGAGTGCTAACCACGGTGGCACAGTGGTTAGCACTGCTGCCTCACAGCGCCAGAGAGCTGGGTTCAATTCCCGACACAGGCGACTGACTGTGTGGAGTTTTCACATTCTCCCCGTGTCTGCGTGGGTTTCCTCTGGGTGCTCCGGTTTCCTCCCACAGTCCAAAGATGTGCAGGTCAGGTGAATTGGCCATGCTAAATTGCCCGTAGTGTTAGGTAAAGGGGTAAAAGTTGGGTTGCGCTTCGGCGGGTCGGTGTGGACTTGTTGGGCCGAAGGGCCTGTTTCCACACTGTAAGTAATCTAATCTACCATTTGCAGTTTGTGTCTGAATCACAGCACGTCTGAAGCAGAGAAGTGAACAATGACTATTTCCTCCTTCTCGATAGCTCTGTTCCACTAACAAACCAATTCTATCTTTAATGTCTCGTCCTAAATAACGTAAAACACTGTCTTTTGCAGCGATATACATAACCTTAACAACCTCATCTCATGTTGTGAAAGCCTCATTGTCAAGTCAGCATCAATTTTAGCTGCCTAGTTCTTAATTCTTCCACTAATTGAAACAATTCCTGTTGATTTTTTTTCTAGGTGAACTTTCCAAAGTTCGGAAGATCGCAGTCAAATATCCTCTTGGCATTTTCCCCTCCAGGAGAGTCGTCTCAACCTGACGACAATTATTTTCTGAAGGGTTTATTTTTCTGTGACTGCTTCATGATGTACACATCGTGCAATATAAAGTCTTTGTTACATAGCAACGTATAACATTTTTCTGTTATTTAGTGCTGAGGGCGGTACTCACTGACCCGTGTATCAACCAAACCATCCTGGACCAGTCCTTGAGGAGCATCAATTGTACTCAGACTAAATGTTCTGGCCAGTGGAAGTGTTATAATTATGGTCAAAATGAATGGTACAGATTTAACAGATAACATCAAGAGGCAAATTAATTAAACAAAGCGATAATTCCACAATAAAGAAGAAGTGGTTTATAGCGGTTATGTCATTTATCCTTTATTATTTTTCTTCAAAGAACGGTTGGAATTTCAAATCAATTCATAGAACGTTAGAATAAAACTTGCAAACAGAATGATGGTTTCAAGAAAAAAATGAAAAAAACGTTGCTGCAAATGTCCAGTTGGTTCATTCATAATGTTGGAGAAGGAAAATAGTTATTCAAGAAAACAAAAAAAAAAGCAGAGTAATTTATCTTAACATATAAAGACGTTTGCTTGTAAAATGAACAAATGGAATTGCATTCATTAGCTTATATTATCTAACTTCGTTCATTGTGCAGTGTTTTGGTTTCCATAGTCATAAGTAACTTCTCCTAGGAGTACTATGTACAGTTCAAGATCTAGACGCATGGATGAGCCAACAGTGACAACATTACTCTGAGTTCACTTCTCCATATCCTTTAGTTAGACAACACTTTTAACGATTCACACAGGTATGACATTCATATTTATTTGTTAGACCACGTGCATTGTCCTTAGTCCGTAATTGTAAGGAATTGGAGCACTCTGCACAGATATGATCTCTACATCACTGTATTGGCCCTCACCTCAAATAGTACAAATAGTTACGTTTTCCAAAACTTTCATGAAGCAACAATTATAAAACTGAGCACAGCTCAGTCCTCCATGTCCATGTTTTTAATTTTCCTCAAACATTGTTTTCATTTTATTTTCAAATCAATTAATTAGACAAGGAGTAACAGGAATACAGAGTACTGAGGCAATGGTAAGATTCTTGGTATTGTGAATGAGCAGAGAGATCTCGGTGTCTTTGTGCATAGATCCCTGAAAGTTGCCAAACAGGTTGATATGGTTGTTAAGAAAACGTAATGTGTGTTAGCTTTTATTGGTAGAGGGACTGAGTCATGAGGTTATGCCGCAGTTGTAGAAAACTCTGCAACAACCACACCTGGAGTATTGCGTCCAGCTCTGGTCGCCACATTATAGGAATGATATGGAAACATTGAACATAAAACATTACAGTGCTGTACAGGCGCTTCGACCCTTGATGTTGCGCCGACCTGTGGAACCAATCTGAAGCCCATTTAACCTGTATTATTCCATTCTTGTCCATATGCCGATTCAATGACTATTGAAATGCCCTTAAAGTCAGCGAGTCTACTACTGTTGCAGGCAGGGTGTTCCACGCCCCCACTACTCTCTGCGTGAAGAAACTACCTCTGACATGTGTCTTCTACCTATCACCCCACAATTTAAAACTAAGTCCCCTCGTGATGGCCATCGCCATCCGAGGAAAAAGACTATCACGGTCCACCCTATCTAAATCTCTGATTATGTTATATGTCTTAATTAATTAAGACATATATTAAGACCTCTCAACCTTCTTCTCTCAAACAAAAATAGCCTCAAATCCTTCAGTCTTTCCTCGTACGACCTTCCCTCCTTACCAGGCGACATCCTAGTAAATCTCCACTGAACCCTTTCTAAAGTTTCCACATCCATCCTATAATTCGGTGAGCAGAACTATACGTCGGAGATTTCTACAGTTGTAGCATGGCCTCATGGCTTCAAAACTCAATCCCTGTACCAACAAAAGCTAACACAACGTATGCATTCTTAACAAGCCTATCAAGCTGGAAGGCATTTTTCAAGGATCAATGTACCTGGACACCTACCTGCTCATCTATCACTACCAAGAATCTTACCATTAGACCAGTACTCCGCATTCCTGTTACACCTTCCAAAGTAAATCACCTCACACTTTTCTGCATTAAACTCCATTTGACAGCACTCAGCCCAGTTCTGCAGCGTATCTATGTCTCTGTATAACCTACAACATCTTTCATCACTATCCACAACTATCCCGACATTAGTGATATCCCCAAATTTACTAACCCACCCTTCTATGTCCTCATCCAGGTCATTTATGAAAATTACAAACAACAGTGGACACAAACAGATCTTTGCGTTACCCCACTAGTCATTGAAATTCAGGATGAATATTACTCATCAACCACCACTCACTGTCTTCTTTCAGCTAGCCACTTCCTGATCCTAAATGCTAAATCACCCTCAATTCCATGCCTCCATATTTTCTGCAATAGCCTACCGTGGGGAACCTAATCAAACGCGTTACTGTAATCCATCTGCACCACATCAACCACTTTGCCCTCATCCACCTGTTTGGCTATGTTCTAAAATAACTTAATAAGGTTTGTGAGGTGCGACCAACTTTCACAAACCTGTGTTGACTATCTCTAACCAACTGATTACTGTCTAGATGATTATAAATCCTATTTCTTATAAACCTTTCCAAAACCTTACCCACAACTGAAGTAAGGCTCACTGTTCTATAATTACCAAGGTTGTCTCTACTTGCCGTCTTGAAAATAGGAAAACGATTTGCTATACTCTCGGAAGAGTTCCTATAGACAATGCCGACCTTAAGTTTAAAATAAAAGTCTCAACAGTCTCGTCACTGGCTTCCAGAGAATCCTAGAATAAATCCCAGGGGACTTATATATTTTTACACTTTGCAGAATTGCTAACACCTCGTCCTTGTGCACTTTTATCCGTCTAGTCTGGTAGCCTGTATCTCAGAATTCTCCTCGATCACATTGTCTTTTTCTAGTGTGAATGCTGATGAAAAGTATTCATTTAGAGCTTCCCCATCTCCTCTGACTCCATGCAAAACCTCCCATTATTATGCTTGATTGGTTCCAATTTACTCTGGTCATTTGTTTATTCCTGATGTAACAATATACCTTCGGGTTTTCCTTGATTCTATCTGCCAACAATTGATTCTATCTGGCACCTCTTAGCTCTCTCTTTAGGTCTTTCGTGGTTAACTTGTAACTCTCAAGTGCCCTAATTGAGCCTTCACATCTCATCCTAACATAAGCCTTCTTCTTCTTCTTGACAAGCGATTCAATTTCTTAGTAAGCCAAGGCTCCGTCGCTCGACAACTTTCTCCCTGCCTGACAGGTACATACTTATCCATGATCTGCAGTAGCTGTTCCTTGAATAAGCTCAACATTTCAATTGTGCCCATCCCCTGCAGTTTCCTTCATCATCCTATGCATCCTAAATCTTGCCAATCACATCGTAATTGCAAGATCTGATGAGGAAATGCTGAGGGATTTGAGGCGGCTTTTGTTCGATAGAAGAATGTTGACAGGAGGTTTAATAGAGTCATACACAATGACAACGGCGCGGACGGTGTCTGCTCCTTCACAGCGTCAGGGGTCCGGGCTCGATTCCAGCCTCGAGTGACTGTGTGGATAATGACGTTCTTCCCCTGTTTGTATGGGCTTCCGCTGGGTGCTCCAGTTTGCTCTCATAATCCAAAAACATGCAGTTTAGGTGAATATACCATTCAAAAATTGCCCATCGTGTTCAGGGATGTGTAGGTGCCATTTAATATTTAGGGGCAAATGTCGAGTCGTAGGTGAATGGGTCATGGTGGGTTAGGCTTTGGAGGGTCGGTGTGGACTTGCAGGGCTAAATGGCAAGTTTCCACCCTAACGGAATCTATGATTGTGGACAGTGAGATCCCTTTTCCTCGGATGTTGATGGCTAGCATGAGGGGAAATAGGTTTAAATTGAGGGGTGCTAGGTATAGGTCAGATGTCAGAGCTAGGTTAATTACTCAGATAATAGTAGGGACGTGGAATAGCTTGCTTTAACAGTAGTAGACTCGACAACGTTAGGGGCTTTTAAATGGTCTTTTGGTAAACATATGGATGATAATGGAATAGTGTCGGTTAGATGAACTTCAGATGGGTTTCACAGATCAGCACAGCATCGAGGGTTGAAGGGCTTGTATGCACTGTAATGTTCTACATTCATGTGTTATGTTCTATGTTCACACAGAGAATATTGAGAACATTTGACCCATAGCCACAGGATTGGAACTGAGCTGCATCATTGGCTGAATGGTCTGCATCTGTTTGCCCAACAGTTTCTTTTTTTCTGTTGGGTGCTCTGTAACGTCCTGTGATGTCATAGAATAGGGACATTAGGGTAGAGGATTAAGTTCAATCTGACACATGAGTTTAGAAATGGAGTATAATATCTGGCCAGCCCTGACTGGACCAGCCTTTCTATATTTTGTTAAGTATAACCGTTTGAAGAGCTGAGTCTGTTATCATTGTTTCAGTTCTGGTGGGTCCATGATTCCAGAGACAGTTGTCCCAACATGTCATTGCTCTACACTTGCCACAGGCTGGTTAAATGGTAATTTCAAATTTTATTCAATTTACATTCACTATACAGGTCTGTTCAGCTTGTGTACGCACATCATTCCTGATAAATCTTATTTCAGGATCTCATCCCGCTTCTTCTGGACCCGAAATGTGGAGCTGGTGTAAGGGACCAATATTGCGTATCCTTGATAGGTATGTCCCTGTCAGGCAGGGAGGAAGTGATATGCTAATGGAAACGTGGTTTCCGACAGAAATTGCATCTCTTGTTAAGCAGAAGATGGAGGCTTATGTGACGAGGTTAAAAAATCGCACAATACCAGGTTATAGTCCAACAGGTTTAATAGGAAGCACACTCGCTTTCGGATTTTTAACTTTCTACACTCCAGTCCAACACCAGCATCTCCAAATCATGTCTATGTGACGATGAGACAAGGTGGTTCAGATGAGGCGATGGAGAGTTACAGATTATCTGGGAAGAATTTAAAGAGAGGGTAAAGAAGAGCAAAGAGAGGACATGAGCAGTCTTTAGCAAGTAGAATAAAAGAGAACCCTAAAGCTTTCTATAGATATGTGAGGAATGAAAGGATGACTAGGGTAGTAACAGATTAAAAACAAGGATTGCAGATGCTGGAAACCAGAGACGAGATTAGAGTGGTGCTGGAAAAGCACAGCAGATCAGTAAGCATCTGAGGAGCAGGAAAATCGACGTTTCGGGCAAAAGCCCTTCATCAGGAATAGAGGCAGGGTGCCTGCAGAGTGGGGAGATAAATGAGAGTGGGGTGGGGGTACTCTATGCTATTTTCTCCCCATACCCAACATCCTCTCATTTATCTTTCCACTCTGTAGGCACTCTGCCTCTATTTCTGATGAAGGGCTTTTGCCTGAAATGGCGATGTTCCTGCTCCTTGGATGTTGCCTGACTTGCTGTGCTTTTCCAGCACCACTCTAACCTAGGGTAGTAAAAGGTCAGTCAAAGACGGAAGTGGGAGGTTGTGTGTGGACCCTTTGGAGATCGGAGAGGTGCTATGCGAATATTTCTCATTGGTTTTCACTCAGGAAAAGGAGAATATTGTAGAGGAGAATAATGAGATACGAGATATTTGAGTAGAAAGCATCGAGGTTAGTAAGGAGGAGGTGTTATCAATTCTAGAAGGAATGAATTTAGACAAGCCTTTGATAAGGTTCCACAAGGTTGGCTATTGGAGAAATTCCTACCATGAGATGTGGGACTGAAGCTGATTTAGCACTATGGATTAGAAACTGATTTTCTGAAAGAAGCCAGCGAGTGGTGGTTTTTGGAAAATATTCAGTCTGGAGTCTGTAGTCCTATGCCGCAAGGATCTGTTTTGGGACTACTGGTGTTTGCCATTTTTAGAAATGACTTAGATGAAGACATAGCTGGATGATTAGTAAGTTTGCAGATGACACTAAAGTCGGTGGAATAGTGGACGGTGTGGAAGAATGTTGCAGGTTGCAGGGGCACTTAACTAAACTGCAGAATTGGCAAAAAGATGGCAAAAGGAGTTTAGTGCAGCTAAATTTGAAGTGATGCGCTTTGGGAAGAATAACAGGAAGGCAGAATACTGGGGCAATGGAAAGATTGCTCGTAGTGTGGATGTGCGGAGGGATCTTTACATACAACCATGGACGTTGCCACCCAGGTGGATAGTGCTGTTAAGAAGTCATGCTATGTGTTTGGTTTTAGTCGTAGATGGATTGAGTTCTGGGGTGATACTAACAGGATGATGCCTGGTCTGGAGGGAAGCTCTTATGAGGAAATTTTTGTTGCAAACGTTTCGTCCCCTGTCTAGGTGACATTCTCAGTGCTTGGGAGCCTCCTGTGAAGCGCTTATGTGGTGTTTCCTCCGGCATTTATAGTGGCCTGTCCCTGCCGCTTCCGGTTGTCAGTTTCAGCTGTCCGCTGTAGTGGCCGGTATATTGGGTCCAGGTCGATGTGTTTGTTGATGGAGTTTGTGGATGAGTGCCATGCTTCTAGGAATTCCCTGGCTGTTCTTTGTTTGGCTTGTCCTGTAACGGTAGTGTTGTCCCAGTCGAATTCATGTTGCTTGTCGTCTGCGTGTGTGGCTACTAAGGATAGCTGGTCGTGTCGTTTCGTGACGAGTTGATGTTCATGGATGCAGATCGTTAGCTGTCTTCCTGTTTGTCCTATATAGTGTTTTGTGCAGTCCTTGCGTGGAATTTTGTACACTACATTAGTTTTGCTCATGCTGGGTATCGGGTCCTTCGTTCTGGTGAGTTGTTGTCTGAGGGTGGCTGTTGGTTTGTGTGCTGTTATAAGTCCTAGTGGTCGCAGTAGTCTGGCTGTCAGTTCTGAAATGCTCCTGATGTATGGTAGTGTGGCTAGTCCTTTGGGTTGCGGCATGTCCTCGTTCCGTTTTCGCAAGAATTGGCAAAGAGATGGCAAATGGAGTTTAGTGTAGTTGATGACACTTGCATAGATCACACAATCCTGGATCAACCCTGGAGGAGCACGGATTGCATTCAGGCTGAGTGCACTGGTTTGACACAATGCGATGACGGTCTTAACCACGGATGGTGTAGACTTAGCAGGTAAAATGTAGTCTTTGCTTTGTTTGTTAAGGAAACAAGTCAATTAAAAGAGTGCATTTGGTTAGCAACAGTGCAAAATATCTACAAAACCGTCAAGAGCAACAAAACTCAGAGTCTGCAGAATCTCTGCAGGCGCTCTGCGAATGGCCAAACAATTTATGTTTTGTCTTGCTATAACAACATGAAAGCACAATGAGTTCATAGAGCACAGCAATTCAAAGAACTAAATACCTCCAAGGGGTATTTGCGCCTTTGGAAGGTGGGGAAGAATAATATCAAATCGTCACAATGACCTGCAGCACAGACAAAGGGTCATTTAACCCAGAGTGTCCGCGCCAGGTAAAAGCAATCGTCTAATTAGTACAATCCTATTTCTCGTCATTTGGCCCATAGCCATGTTTGCCTTAAAACAAAAGTGCATATCTACACATTTCTTAAATGTTATGAGGTTCTGCATCTATCACCCTTACAGGCAAGGAGTCCCATATTTCTACCATCCTCTGAGAGAAAATATATTTCTTCACATCTCCTCCAAACTTTCTATCTCTTACTTTAAATCTATGCACCTGTCACCGGTCCCTCCTTCAAGCGAAAATGTTTCTTCCTTTCAACCTTGTCTTTGCTCCTGGTTTTTCTATTTAAATTTTAATCTTATATTCTGTCAATCTTCTTTGGTCTAAGGAAAACCATCCCAATTTGCACATTTTCTATTCAAAGTTGAAATTCTACAGCCCAGGAAATATCCTTGTAAAAGGTGTCTGCACAGTCTCCAAATGCAACCTCATCTCTCCTATAATGAGAAATCCACAACACACATTAGACTCTCGTTGTGACCTAACCAGCATGATTGGTTTGAATGACTTGACGTGTTGTTGCATCTCTTGTGTGAGCACTGAAAATTGTGGCGGGGAAAAGATGATTTCAGTTGATTGTGTGTCACTGGGTGTCACTGTTGGAATGCCAGATCAGAATCCAGACCAAAGAGAACGACGTTTTGACTGGCGAAGGCATCACGCTGGAGGTAGCAGAATTTGTGGAAAGTGATGTGCTAAAAATGGAAGGTAAGAAAGTCAGAAGATGATGACAGGAGAAACACTATCAATGATCATGTAGGAAGGGAAGAGGAGAGAGGGCAGAAATAGGCTAGTAGAAAACATGCACTGAACGGACTTATCAGTTAAGTGTTGAGACAGGAAGAGGGCACAAGTGTTTTGAAGACAAAAAAAGCATATTTGGAACGACAATGACAAATGTTCAAAGTTCAGTAGTTAAATCTTTCATTGTTTCAGTTCTGGTGGATTGAAGATGCCGGAGAAGGTTGTGCCAACATATCACTGCTCAGCACGAGCAACAGGCTGGTTACAGGGTACTTTTAGACTTTACAATATCGGATTTACATTTACATTCACATGTCCAGCATTTTTAACACCATATGTTCGAATATTTGTTTATATGTTCGAATAATTGTAACCTACGTTTTAGGTTCTCATCCTGCCGTAGAAGAAGAGACAGTTACGAGGACTGTTTGTTTAAATTAACATAATTGCATTTAAATCAAGCTTAACTCTTCCTGCATTACAGATCCAAACAGAAGGCAAACTCGGGAACATTTTGTGCAGTCTACTCGACAATCAGCAGACATATATTGCCCTAAACAATCAGCATCAGCAACCACTGGTACTGGATGTTCATCAATTATTATTGATATCAGTGGTCACCCCATGAGAACTCATGAAAGAACAACATAAAAATCTGATCTGCTTAATTGATACTATGACGTAGTGACTGGGGTTGATGAGCAGCTAAGCTTAAATGAATAGTTTGCTATGAGACAAAATATTCGAGTTTAATGACTGAAAAGTGTGATGCATTGAGAGGGAAAATTTTGCAATGATTAAGAGGAATATGATAATGTAGCTAATCAAAATGAGAATTAGTCATGAAAAAGAATGGGGTGCAGCAACTGAGGAGACTGAAATAAATTGACTGTGAGGGTGTGAGCCATTGTCTCATCTGTGTCAATCATAGCGACTAACAGGAGTAGCCTGAAATGATTTCAGGAATTGGACAGCAGTGACTGAGGGGAGTTAATTGTCCTGAGTAATAGCTGGCATATACTGACTGAGTGGCATGTTCCAGTGATTGCACAGATTTATAGACTCACGCAACTCACTTATAAAGCATCGACTTTCTCTCTATCCCAGCGATTAACAACCACAGCCAACTTGTCCACATTTGCACGTGCTCAGCAAATTGTTCACCCACTGAAGCAACCACAAATGTACAAAACAACTTTACGCATCAATATTCAAGCATGCAGTCGTCTTAACAACTCACCCATTTACAAATTCACGCACTGATGTGGTCACTTGTCTCCAAATTAATTGGATCAACTATCCACCCACTCCCACACACAAACTCATCCACTTGCACAACCAGCTACTCATGCTCACATGAACATACTCAACAAATTTTCACCCTTAACGTCTTTTTTAAACAGCTACATTTACAGTCATCGCTATGTAAATATTCAAATTAAAGAAGTATGCAAACATCGACTCATATATTCGCATCGATGAAATCACCAACAATCCCAGATGCACTTAGCCATCAACTTACCAGCTCACTCACCCGTACACTCAGCCACGTTTTCAGTCTTCTAATCCAAGCCTTCACACTTAGAAATCTACTACGTGCTGCCTCATTCATTTACACACATAATCATACTGTCACCAACATACACAAATGTGCTATAACTAAATATGGCGGGAAATATCAACATACTAACACATGTACAAGGATGAAGAGGAGGATGTTCGACCCTGTTCTGTCAATACATGCAATCCAGGTTTGTCTAATTTTAACCTCGACTGGACAATGTCTTGTATCTCCAATAATATTACATCCAAGTGGTATCCGTGAATCTGTTTGGATTTCTAGTTTTGACAAAGATTAAATATTCTACATCAACTATCTTTTGAGGAAGGGAATTCTAAAGACTTAAAACTTTCAGAAGCAAACAATACATTTCGTCATCTCCATATTAAATGGGTTATCCCTCAATTTTATTCCATGTTTGTGTGCTCCCATTAGCCGTATTTTGATTCGTAACACCTAGTTCGAAATTCTCCAAGCTTCGTTGGAATTTGGTATTATTACATGCACGCAAACTCATTCATGCCTGAATTGAGTCAATTCTGCTTCTTTTTGTGTTCCAGAGAATAAAGGTCCATAATGTTCAGCTATTCCGCATAATGCAAGTTTTCAGTTGATGGAAACTACACCAAACATTTCAGCGCTGATTATAACGGATTAGTATATTTCCCTATGTGCATTGAGCAGTTGCAACCAACACAACCCAAATGCAGTCTTACCAGCACACTGTGGAAGGTCAGTGTGACCTCCCGACTCTTGCATTCAAGTTCCCTCATAATATAACTTCGACAATTTATTTGTTCCATAATTACTTACTGTTCTTGTGTACTGAGATTGATATATGGTCGATGTACTAGGACACCAGGTCGCTCTACACGAAAGAGAATTGCAATCTCCCATGACAGCGATTCCTTCTTCGTGCATTTTAGACCCACATAAATGAAGAACTCACCATGTTTGCTACATTTCAATACATCTTTTCCCACTTTTCCCTTAAGACAGCTATATTGGTTATACGACGCCATGCCACTTCATGCACATATCGTGAGGCATCAGCAAACAAATCTAACATCAATTCTGATCTTTCTTCAACATAATTCATTTAAATTGTAAACATTTGTGACTTCAGAAACGATCCTTGCGGCACTTAGCTGGAAAGTTCCTGAAATCCTCATGTATAAATGGTATTTCTGAACTCTGTTTTCTGTTAGCCAGAAAATCTTCTATTCAATTCATTGTATTACTCTGTGAAAGTTGACCTTTGTTTTAAACAAAACATCAAACAAGGCGACTCATTAGATGTCTTTTGGAAATCTAAGTCAACATATAATTACAATGTGGAAACAGGACATTAGGCCCTACAAGTCCACACCGACTCACCGAAGAGCAACCCACCCAGACCCATTCCCGAACACTACGGGCGATTTAGCATGGCAAATTTATCTAACCTGCACATTTTTAGACCAAGGGAGGGAACCGGAGCACCCAGAGGCCACCCATGCAGACACGGGGAGAATGTGCAAAGTCCACACAGACAGTTGCCTGGGGCGGGAATTGAACGCGGGTTTCTGGCGCTATGATGCAGCAGTGCGAACCACTGTGCCACCATGCCGCCCCACTATTGTCATTCCATATATTTATTGTCTCCCCATTTTCTCAGCACAAGATAAGTCTTCTTCAGCAATCTCTAATAGAGCACGGTGCAACACATAGTGGCCATGAATATACTCGTGTGTCACCTCAATACTGATTGCTTCCATATCACGTTGCCTGAATTAAATCATCTCTCTCTACTTGTCTCATTCTTTATTGTAGAATCACGCTGACATGCATTCCAATTTCCGATCTATCCTCAATGTACAATATTCGGAACTTAATCTCGGTTATCCTGCAACATATATCCGAGTAATAACTGGAGAGTAAATCTTCACTTGATTTTGAAATACAAGTTAATCCATTTGTCTTGAATGCTACATAAACTCAGAGTTCTATAAGCTGTATTATTACTTTAGCATAAGAGTATTAGTATATTTACATACTAATGGGAATCTTGATTTTGGTCAATTGGATGTTCTCGGACGACAAAGGTTTAGGAAATGTAACTGTCCTTCTATTTACTGCAATGACACAATGGAAAAAGGTTTTGAGATACCAGTTGAAGTATCAGTACACATTCTTGTGGATCCTATTATTTCATGCAGATATTAGCCATTGGAGACTCTGTGCTGTGCTTCGGAGGGAGGATAGTAAATGTCCATTTTAACATTCGGAGTGATAATCTCTTTGTCAAATAAAACAAGCTGTTCATGAGGTTTGTAATGTTCGGTCAGAATTTGCTTGGGCTCTACCATTAAGTTTAAATGCAATTGCTGGTAAATCACTCTATTGCTTCCTTTATTTCAGATGAGAATCCAAGGCAAACGATGGAAAATGTGGCTCATTCAATTCGACAGGCAGCAGAAAGTTCGTTCTTTTACAAGTCAGTTCCAGTAGCCACAAGTACCAGCTCTAAGTTTTTTTTATTCAGAGTATCAGTCTTCACCCAACATGAATGTAGATATGTTTGAAGGACTATGGATCCAGTTCATATCAAGTATGGGCGAAGTAGCAACTGAGCTTCCTAAGGTGTAGTGATATTTATTTGTGATGCTTGAACAGAGTTGAACGGATATAGTCATGGAATGAAGAACGACGCTATCAGACAATTATTGTCTGATCAGAGTGGAACACTGTGTGACGCTGTGACAGAAATATTGTGACAGTTGTGGAAAACAGTCGCTCAATGAAGAGCGTGAAATGGCTAATGGAAGTAGGTAGTTGTGACTGAGTTGGTCAGATATATTGACTGAAGCAAGTAAACCACTGTAAACTCACACACACAGTCACACACTTATTCATTCGTGCCAGCAGCGAAAAATAGTCAACAACTAAGCCTTCCTCTGACATTGTCATGAATAGTGTTATTGTGGACTGTTTATCAGAAAATGCAGCAGGATCTTGATTAGTTGGGGAATTGGGCCGATAAATGGCATAGTGTGATATAGACAAATGTGTTGTCTTGCATTTTCCCAAGTCAAATCAAGGTATGAGTTTCATGCTGAATGATAGGGCCTTAAGAAATGTAATGGATGCGATGTGCGTTTCTCTGAAAGTGGGATCACCGTTAGTCAGGGCAGGGAATAAGGTCTTTGCCACACTTGCCTTCGTCAGACTTTGGAATTATTACATTCACTCAAACTCAATTATGCCTGAATTGAGTCAACTCTGATTATTTTTGAGTTCTATAGAATAAAGTTCGAGAATGTTCAACCGTTCCTCATAAGGCAATTTTTCAGTCGATGGAAGTTCGACCAAAACTTTCAGCGTTGAGTATCACTCGTTCGGATATTTCGCTACTTGCATTGAGCAGTCGCGATGAATACATTCCAACTGTGACATTGCCAGCCAAATGGGGAAGGTCAGTGTGACCTCCCAACTCTTGCATTCAAGTCCCTTCATATTATAACAATGACAATTTATGTGTTCCCTGATTACTTACATTTCTTGTGTACTAAGATTGTTACGATCGACGCACTAGGACACCAGTTCGCTCTCCACGAACGAGAACTGCAATCTCCCATGACAGCGCTTCTTTCTTCGTTCCTTTTTGTCCCACGTAAATGAACAACTCAACATGTTTGCTACATTTCAAGACATCTTTCTCCACTTTGCCCTTCAGGCAGCAATACTGGTCATAGGACAGAATGCCAATTCATGCACACATATTTTGAGGCATCAGCAAACAAACCTATCATCATTTCTGTTCTCTCTTCAAAACCATTAATTTCAATTGCAAATATTTGTGACTTCAACAACGATCGTCCGCGGCACTTGACTGGAAGGTTCCTGACATCCTGCTGAATAAACGCTACTTCTGAACTCTGTTTCCTGTTAGACAGAAAATCTTCTATTCAATCCATTGTACGAGTCTGTGAAATTTGACCTATGTTTAAAACAAAACATAGAATTAAGCGACTCATCAGATATCTTTTGGAAATCTAAGTCCACATATCTATTGCTTTTCCATTTTCTGAGCACAACATAACTCATCTTAAGAAATATCAATGAAAGCAGGTTTCAACACAGACTGACCACGTGTATACTCTTGCCTCATCTCAATACAGATTTCTTCTATATCACGTTGCCTGAAGTAAATCTTCTCTCTCTTGTTGTGTCATTGTTTATTGTAGAGACACTCAAATATGCATTCTAGTTTTCCGTCTGTCCTCAATGCTGCGAATATGCAAGTTAATCCATATGTCTTGAATACTACATAATCTCAAACACAGATCTCTAAGATATCTTATTTCTTTAGTATATGAATATTAGTCTATTTTCATGTGGGGTGTCCTGACTTTGGTCAACTGGATGTTCCATGACATCAAAAGTTGAAGAAACGTAACTATCCCTCTATTTACTGCAACGGATAGAGGTTTTGAGACACCTGTTGAAGCATCAGTGCACATTGTTGTGGATTCTATTATTTGATGCAGTAATTGGCCATTGGAGACTCTTTGTTGTGGTTCTGAGGGAGAGAAATCGATGTCCAATTTACCATTTGGAATGATAATCTCTTTGTCAAATAAAACAAGCTGTTCATGAGGTTTGTAATGTTCGGTCAGAATTTGCTTGGGCTCTACCATTAAGTTTAAATGCAATTGCTGGTAAATCACTCTATTGCTTCCTTTATTTCAGATGAGAATCCAAGGCAAACGATGGAAAATATGGCTCATTCAATTCGACAGGCAGCAGAAAGTTCGTTCTTTTACAAGTCAGTTCCAGTAGCCACAAGTACCAGCTCTAAGTTTTTTTTATTCAGAGTATCAGTCTTCACCCAACATGAATGTAGATATGTTTGAAGGACTATGGATCCAGTTCATATCAAGTATGGGCGAAGTAGCAACTGAGCTTCCTAAGGTGTAGTGATATTTATTTGTGATGCTTGAACAGAGTTGAACGGATATAGTCATGGAATGAAGAACGACGATATCAGACAATTGAATATCATGAAATGACTAATGGAAGTAGGTAATAGTGACTGAGTTGGTCAGATATATTGACCTGAAGGAAGTAAACCACTATAAACTCACACATACAGTCACACACTTATTCATTCGTACACCTACCAGCAGCGAAAAACAGTCAACAACTAAGCCTTCCTCTGTTATTGTGAAAAGTGAGGAAGTTTATCAGAAAATGCAGCAGGATCTTGATCAGTTGGGGAATTGGGCCGAGAAAAGGCAATTAGAATGTGATATAGAGAAGTGTGTTGTCTTGCATTTTCCCAAGTCTAATCAAGGCAGGAGTTTCATGCTGAATGATAGGGCCTTAAAGGATGTAATGGAACAGACGGATCTTGGATTCAGTGTGTGTTTCTCTGAAAGTCGGATCACCGTTAGTCAGGACAGGGAAGAAGGTCTTTGCACACTTGCCTTCGTCAGAATTTGGCATTATTACATCCACTCACAATGATTTATGCCGGAATTGAGTCAATTCTGATACTTTTTGAGTTCCAGAGAATAAAGTTCAAGAATGCAGCACAGTGACTCAGTGGTTAGCATTGCTGTCTCACAGCGCCAGGGAACCGAGGTCCATTCCAGGCTCGAGCAACTGTCTGTGTGGAGTTTGCATATTCTCCCTGTGTCTGCGTGGGTTTCATCCGGGTGCTCCGCTTACCTCCCACATTCCAAAATGTGCCGGTCAGTTGAATTGGCCATGCTAATATTGCCCACAGTATTAGGTGCATTAGTCAGAGGGAAATGGGTCTGGGTGGGTTACATATTCGGTGTAGACTGGTTGGGCTAAAGGGCCTGTTTCCACATTGTAGGGAATCTAATTTAATCTAATTTTTAGCTGTTCCTCATAAAGCAATTTTTCAATCGATGGAAGTTTCACCAAAACTTTCAGCGCTTATTATCACGCTTTAGGATATTTTGCTACTTGCATTGAGCAGTCACGACAAGCGCATTCCAAATACAGTATTTCCAGCACATTTTGGAAGGTCAGTGTGACCTCCCGACTCTTGCATTCAAGTCCCTTCACAATATAACATCGACATTTTATTTTTTCCCTGATTACTTACATTTCTTGTGTACGAAGATTGATATGATCAATACACTAGGACACCAGGTCGCTCTACACGAAAGGGAACTGCAATCTCCCATGACAGCGCTTCCTTCTTCGTGCATTTTCGTCCCACATAAATGAACAACTCAACATGTTTGCTACATTTCAAGTCATCTTTACCCCCTTTGCCCTTAAGACAACTATATTGGCAATAGGAGCCCATGCCACTTCATGTGCACATATTTTGAGACATCAGCAAACAAACCTTACATCATTTCTGTTCTTTCTTCAAAACCATTCATTTCAATTGTAAATATTTGTGACTTCACCAGCGTTCCTTCCGGCACTTGGCTGGAAAGTCCTTGACATCCTGATGAATAAACGCTATTTCTGAACTCTGTTTCCTTTTAGCCAGAAAATCTTCTATTCAATCCATTGTATTACTCATGTGAAAGTTGACCAGTGTTTAAAACAAAACATCGAATTAGGCGACTCATCAGATGTCTTTTGGAAATCTAAGTCAACATATTTTTCTTCCCGTTTTCTCAGCACAACATAACTCCTCTTAAGATATGTCTAATAAAGCAGATTGCAACAGAGTGACCACGTGAATACTCGTGCCTCATCTCAATGCAGATTGCTTCTATATCACGTTGCCTGAGTTAAATCTTCTCTCTCTGGTTGTGTCATTGGTTATTGTAGAGACACTCAAATATACACTCTAGTTTTCCGTCTGTCCTCAATGCTATCCTACACTATTAAATATTTAATCTCGGTTATCTTGCAAGACATATCCCTGTAAAAACAGGATATAAATTTGCACCTCAGTTTTGTAATAGAAGTTAATCCATATGTCTTGAATGCTACATAAACACAAACACAGTTCTTTACGCTATCTTTTTTCGTTAGTATGTGAATATTAGTTTATTTTCATGTGGAGAATCCTTATTTTGGTCAACCGAATGTTCCATGACATCAAAAGTTGAAGAAATGTAACATCCTTCTATTTACTGCAATCGACACAATAGATAGAGGCTTTGAGATACCTGTTGAAGTATCAGTAGACATTGTCGTGGATTCTAATATTTGATGCAGGAATTAGCTATTGGAGACTCTTTGTTGTGGTTCTGAGGGAGAGAAGTGGATATCCAATTTACCATTCGTAATAATCATTTTTTTGTCAAATAAAACAGGCTGTTCATGAGGTTTGTAATGTTCGGTCTGAATTTGTTTGAGCTCTACCATAAAGCTTAAATACATTTGCTGCTAAATCATACTATGACATGCTTTATTTCAGATGAGAATCCAAGGCAAATGATGAAAAACGTGGTGCATTCAATTCGACAGTCAAAAGAAAGTTCATCCTTAGACAAGTCAGTTCCAGCAACCACAGGTACTAGCTGCTAGTTTATTATTCAGATTATCAGTCTTCACCCAACATGTATCTAGATATGTTTGAAGGAATATGGATCCAGTTCATATTAAGCATGGGGGAGATAGCAACTGAGATTCCTAAGGTACAATTGTATTAATTTGTGATGCTTGAACAGAATAGAACGGATGTAGTCATGGAATGGAAAGCGACGCGACCAGAGAATTATTGACTGATCAGAGTACAACACTGTGTGACGCTGTGACAGAATTATTGTGACAATTGTGGAACAAAGTCGCTAAATGGATAGCATGAATGACTAATGGAAGTAGTTAATGGTGACTGAGTTGGTCAGATATATTGACTGAAGGAAGCAAACCACTGTCAACGCACACAGTCACGCAATTATTCATTCGTACTCCTATCAGCAGCTAAACTAACTCAACAACTGAGCCTTCCTTTGACATAGTGATCGCAGTGGTGCTTTGGACAGTGTGGAAGTTTATCAGAAAATGCAGCAGGGTCTTGATCAGTTGGGGAAATTGGCCGGCAAATGGCAAATAGAGTTTAATTTTCATAATTGTGTTGTCTTGCATTTTCCAACGTCATATCAAGGTAGGAATTTCATGCTGAATGTTAGGGCCTTAAAGAGTGTATTTGAACATACGGATGTTGGAATCCGTGTGTGTTTCTCTGAAAGCGGGATTGCCGTTCGACAGGGCATGGAAGAAGGCCTTTGGCACACTGCTCTTCGTCAGTCAAGGCATTGAGTATCGAGGTTGTGAAGTTATAGTGTCGTTATATAGAATGTTGATGAGGCTGCGCTCGGAGCATTGCGTTCAGTTTTGGTCATCTTGTCAGAAGGAGGATGGAATTAAACTGGAAAGAGTGCAGAAGAAATTTGCAAGGACGCTGCCTGATCTCAATGGCACTTGTCACCATAATAATTGAATCAACTATTCTCCCACTCCCACACACAAACTCAGCTACTTGCACAAACAGCTACTCATGCTCGCATTAACTCTCTCAACAATCTTTCACCCTTAACCTCTTTTTTTTTCAAATCAACTACATTTGCAGTCATTATTATATAAATATTCATTCGACAAAGGTAATCTCGCAGACATCGACTCATATATTCGCATCAGATCTACTCACCAGCAGTCCCAGGCATTAATGCAGCTATATACTCAGTCATCGACTTACCAGCTCACTCACTCGCACACTCAGCCACTTTTTCAGTTTTCTATTGCATGCCTTCTCACTCAGACATTTACTCACGTGCTGCCTCATTCATTTACACACATACCCACCTTTTCACAAACATACACAAATGTGCTATAACTAAATATGGCGGGAAATATGAACATACTAACACACGTACAAAGACGAAGGGGAGGGTACTTGGACGTTCAAACCTGTTCTGCCATTCGATAAAGTCATGTCTTGTCTGATTTTAACCTCGACTCGACATTGTCTTGCATCTCCAATAATTTTCTATCCGTGAATCTGTTTGTGTTTCTAGTTTTTAGAAAAAATAAATACTCTACGTCAACTGCCTTTAGAGGAAGGGAATTCTAAAGACTCAATACCTTCAGAAACAAAAACAAATGTTTCCTCATCTCCACCATTAATCGGTTAACCCTCAATTTTATTCCATGTTTGTGTGCTTCCATTAGCCGTGTTTTTTTATTGATAACTCCCCGTTCTAAATTCCCCAAGGTTCATTCGAATTTGACATTATTACATCTGCTCAAGCTCATTTATGCCTGAATTGAGTCAACTCTGCTTCTTTTTGTGTTCCAGAGGATAAAGTTCGATCATGTTCTGCTGTTCTTGATAAGGCGATGGAAGCTACACTAAACCTTTCAGCGTTGATTATAACGCATTAGGATATCGGTATGTGGCAGAAGAGTGGGGGATAGCAAATATTGATTCCCCTGTTTAATAAGGGTAGTAGAGACAACCTGTGAATTAATGACCAGTGAGCCTTACTTTGGCTGTTGGTAAAATGTTGAAAAGTGTTATAAGAGACACGAATTAATATCATCTACAAAGGGAGAATTTGAATAAGGATAATCAACACGGTTTCGTGAAGGGTAAGTCATGCCTCACAAATGTTATTGAGTTCGTTGAGAGGTGGATGAGGGCAAAGCAGTTGATATGGTGTATCCGGATTTCATAAGGCATTTAATAAAGTTCCTTACTTTAGGACTTTTCTCAAAATACGTCGGCATAGGATTGAGGGTGATTTAGCAGTTTGGATCAGAAATTGGCCAGCTGAAAGAAGACAGAGTGTGGTAGTTTATGGGAAACGTTTCATCTGGAGTTCTATTACTCAAGGTGTTCCACAAGGATCTGTTTTGGGTCCACTGTTACATAGAACATAGAAATGTACAGCACAGAACAGGCCCTTTGACGCACAATGTTGTGCCGAGGTTCAATCCTAAAATAAAATATAGTAACTTAACCTTCCTAACCCTCAACTCACTGCTAACCATGTGCATGTCCAGCAGTCTCTTAAATGTCCTCAAGGACTCTGCTTCCACCACCACAGCTGGCAACACATTCCATGCATTCACAATTCTCTGCGTAAAGAACCTACCTTATTGTAGACTAATGGAGAAAGTGAAGTCACGTGGTGTGCAGGGTGTTCTAGCTAGGTGCATAAAGAACTGGTTGAACAACAGGAGACAATGAGTAGTAGTTGAAGGGAGATTCTCGAAATGGAGAAAGGTGACCAGTGGTGTTCCACAGTGGTCAGTATTAGGGCCACTGTTGTTTGTAATATATATGATTGATCTAGAAGAGGGCACTGTTGGTATGATCAGCAAGTTTGCAGATGACACAAAGATTGGTGGAATGGCAGAAAGCATAACGGACTGTCAGAGAATACAGGAGGATACACGTATACTGGAGAGTTGGGCGGAAAAGTGACAGATGGCTTTCAATCCAGACAAATTTGAGGTGATGCACTTAGGCAAGTCTAATTATGGAGCGAATTATACAATGAATGGTAGAGCCTTGGGAAAAGCTGATGGGCAGATAGATCGAGGAGTGCCGGTCCATTGTACCCTGAAGGTTGCTGCACAGGTGGATAGAGTGGTCAAGAAGGCATATAATATGCTTGCCTTCATCGGACGGTGTATTGAGTATAAGAACTGGCAAGTCATGGTAAAATTGTACAAGACATTGGTTCGGCCGCATTTAGAATACTGTGTACAGTTCTGGGCGCCACATTGCCAAAAGGATGTGGATGCTTTGGAAAGGGTGCAGAGAAGGTTTACAAGGATGTTACCTCGTATGGAAGGTAGATAAGAAAGGTTGAGTAGGTTTGG
Organism: Chiloscyllium plagiosum; assembly: GCF_037043375.1. NCBI lineage: Eukaryota > Metazoa > Chordata > Chondrichthyes > Orectolobiformes > Hemiscylliidae > Chiloscyllium > Chiloscyllium plagiosum. The sequence goes on from NW_028270173.1 coordinate 71,062,158, forward strand.
TTTATTTTCACTAGAAAAAAGGAGATTGAGGGGGACCTGATTGAGATTTACAAAATCATGAAGGGTTAGGACAGGGTGGAGTGATTCAAACTTTTTTCCCAGGGCGAAGGTATCAATATTGAGATATCATGCTTTCAAAGTGAGAGGTGGAAGGTTTAATGGGGATACACGTGGTAAGTACTTCGCACAGAGGGTGGTGGGCGTTTGGAAAGCGTTGCCAGCAGAGGTGGTAGAGGCAGGCACGGCAGATTCATTTAAGATGCGTCTGGATAGATGCATGAGTAGGTGGGGAGCAGAGGGATACAAATGCTTTGGAATTGACCGACAGGTTTAGACAGTACATTTGGATCGAGTCAGGCTTGGAGGGCGGAAGGGTCTGTTCCTGGGCTGTAAATTTTCTTTGTTCTTTGCTCTCTGACGTCTTCTTTATATCTTCGTCCGATTATCTTCAAATTATGACTCCTCATACTAGTCGATCCTGCCCTGGGGAAAAGTCTCTAGCTATTGACTCACTCTAATCTACTCTACTATTCTATTCTATTCTACTCATTATTTTGTACCCCTCAATCAAGTCTCCTTTCATCCTCCTTCACTCCAGAGAGAAAAGTCCGAGCTTATTCAACATTTCTTCATAAGACAAGCCTTCCAATCCAGGCAGTATCCTGGTAGCCCTTCTTTCACCCTCTCCAAAGCCTTTGTATCTTTCCTATAGAAGGGCTGTCTGCACTGGACACAATATTCCAAGTGTGTTCTCACGAGGGACTTGTAGAGCAGCAGCAAAACCTCTCGGCTCTTAAACTCGATCCCCCTGTTAAAGAAAGCCAAAACACCACATGCTTTTTCAACAACCCTATATACTTGGGTGGCAACTTTGAGATATCTATGGACTTGAACACCCAGATCCCTCTGTTCCTCCAGACAGCCAAGAATCCTGTTTTAATCATATATTCAGCATTTGAGTTCGACCTTCCAAAATGCATTACTTCGCATTTATCCAGGTTGAACTCCATGTTCCTTGCCATTTTTATAAATGACCTGGATGAGGGTGTCGAAGGATGCGTTAGTAAATTTGCAGATTGCACGAAGGTCAGTGGAGTTATCGACAGTGCCAACAATGTTGCAGGTTACAGAGTGACATAGATAAGCTGCAAGTCTGGTCTGTGAGTTGGCAAATGGAGTTTAATGCAATAAAAGTGTGAGGTGATTCACTTTGGAAGGAGGAACAGGAATTAAAAGTACTGGACTAATGGTAAGATTCTTGGGAGTTTCGAAGAACAGAGAGATCTCGGTGACCATGTACATAGATCTCCGAAAGATGCCACCTAGGTTGATTAGATTAGATTACTTACAGTGTGGAAACAGGCCCTTCGGCCCAACAAGTCCACACCGACCCGCCGAAGCGCAACCAACCAATCCCCTACCCCTACATTTACCCCTTACCTAACACTTCGGGCAATTTAGCATGGCCAATTCACCTGACCTGCACATCTTTTGGATTGTGGGAGGAAACCGGAGCACCAGGAAGAAACCCACGCAGACACGGGGAGAATGTGCAAACTCCACACAGTCAGTCGCCTGAGGCGGGAATTGAACCCGGGTCTCTGGTGCAGTGAGGCAGCAGTGCTAACCACTGTGCCACCGTGCACAGTTGTTAAGAAGGCATGCGGTGTGTTAGCTTTTTAGAGGTAGAGTGACTGAGTTTCGGAGCCATGAGGTCATGTTGCAGCTATACGAGACAAAAAAATATAATCAGTGGGTTAGATAACGTGGACAGTGATAGCCTTTCCCCTCGGATGGTGATAGCTAAGACGAGGAGACATAGCTTTAAATAGTTTGTGGATAGATCTAGGGCAGATGTCAGAGGTAATTCCGTTACTCAGAGTGTAGGAAAGGCATGGTAGACACTGCCTGCAACTGTAGTAGAATCGCCCATTTTATGGGCATTTAAATAGTCATTGGATAAACATGGAATAGTGTAGGGTTTCAGATTGGTTACAGAGGTCGGTGCAGCTTAGAGGTCCGAAGAGCCTGTACTGCACTGTAATGTTCACTGTAATGAAAATATCTTTTGGCGCCTTGGACAGAGGTAAGGGGGCGGTATGGGCACAGGTTTTATATCGCTTGCGCCGGGAAGGGAAGTTGCCGGATGTGCAGTGTGGTTGGTGGGGGATGTAAATTTAATATGAGAGTCGCAGAGGAAATGTTCTCTGCAAAATGCAGATTGCGCTGGGGGTGGAAATGTGTCTCTGGTGTTGGAGCATGAGTGAAAGTGGAGGAAATGGTGGAGAAGAATGCACTGTTTTTGGATATTACTAGGATGGAAGGTGAGGAAGAGAGATGCCTCTCCTTGTTGTGGTGGAAGGTGTCGAGTTCAAGGACAGAGGTGGCAAAAATAGAGGAGATGCACTGGAGGACATTGTTGATCACGTGGGAGGGGAAATTGCCATCCTGGAAAAAGGAGGCCATTTGGGATGTCCTGGAGAGGAATTGCTCTTCCTGTGAGCAGATATTTCAAAGGTGGAGGAATTGGAATGAGGGATCTTGTTTTTCAAGGGACAGGGTGGTGGTAGAAAGAACAGTCCAGGGAGAGAACATGGAACATAGAACATAGAAAAATACAGCGCAATACAGGCCCTTTGGCCCTCGATGTTGCGCCGATACAAGCCTACCTAACCTACACTAGCCCACTATCCTCCATATGCCTATCCAATGCCCGTTTAAATGCCCATAAAGAGGGAGAGTCCACCACTGCTACTGGAAGGGCATTCCATGAACTCACGACTCGCTGAGTAAAGAATCTACCCCTAACATCTGTCCTATACCTACCACCCCTTAATTTAAAGCTATGCCCCCTCGTAATAGCTGACTCCATACGTGGAAAAAGGTTCTCATGGTCAACCCTATCTAATCCTCTAATCATTTTGTACACCTCTATCAAGTCACCCCTAAACCTTCTTTTCCCCAAAGAAAACAGCCCCAAGTGCCTCAGCCTTTCCTCATATGATCTTCCTACCATACCAGTCAACATCATGGTAAATCTCCTCTGCACCCGTTCCATTGCCTCCACATCCTTCCTATAGTATGGCGACCAAAACTGCACACAATACTCCAGATGCGGCCGCACCAGAGTCTTATACAACTGCAACATGACCTCAGTACTCCGGAACTCAATTCCTCTACCAATAAAAGCCAGTACGCCATATGCCTTCTTCACCGCACTATTTACCTGGGTGGCAACTTTCAGAGATCTACGTACATGGACACCAAGATCCCTCTGCTCATCCACACTAACAAGTATCCGACCATTAGCTCAGTACCCCATCTTTTTGTTACTCTTACCAAAGTGAATCACCTCACACTTACCTCCATTGAACTCCATTTACCACCTTTCTGCCCAGCTCTGCAATTTGTCTATATCCCGCTGTAACCTGACACATCCTTCCTCACTGTCAACAACTCCACCGACTTTCGTATCATCCGCAAACTTGCTCACCCAACCTTCTACCCCTCCTCCAGGTCATTTATAAAAATGACAAACAGCAATGGTCCCAAAACAGATCCTTGCGGAACACCACGAGTAACTTCACTCCAAGATGAACCTTTACCATCAACTACCATCCTCTGTCTTCTTCCAGCCAGCCAATTCCTAATCCAAGCCTCCAACTCACCCTCAATACCATACCTCCGTATTTCTTGCAGTAGCCTACCATGGGGAACCTTATCAAACGCTTTACTAAAATCCATATACACATACATCTACCGCTTTACCCTCGTCTACCTCCTTAGTCACCTTCTCAAAGAATTCAATAAGGTTTGTGTGGCACTACTTGCCCTTCACAAAATCATGCTGACTATCCTTGATCACATTATTCCTATCCAGATGTTCATAAATCCTATCCCTTACAATTCTCTCTATGACTTTGCCCACAACAGAAGTGAGACTCACCGGCCTATAGTTACTAGGGTTATCCCTACTCCCCTTCTTGAACAAGGGAACCACATTTGCTATCCTCCAGTCTACTGGCACTATTCCTGTAGACAACGAGGACATAAAAATCAAGGCCAATGGCTCTGCAATCTCCTCCCTTGCTTCCCAGAGAATCCGAGGATAAATGCCATCAGGCCCAGGGGACTTATCTATTTTCACCCTTTCCAGAATTTCCAACACCTCATACCTCAAAGCCGTCCATTCCAATTAATTGTGACTCAATATTCACATCAGCAACAATGTCCTGTTCCTGAGTGAATACTGACGAAAAGTATTCATTCAGTGTCTCCCCAATCTCTTCAGCCTCCACACGCAACCTCCCACTACTATCATTGACTGGACCTATTCCTACCCTAGTCATTCTTTTATTCCTGACATACCTATAGAAAGCCTTAGGGTTTTCCCTAATCCTACCAACTAAAGACTTTTAATGTCCCCTCCTTGCTGCTCTTAGCTCTCTCTTCAGATCCTTCCTGCCTACCTTATAACTCTCAATCGTCCAAATTGAACCTTCATGCCACATCTTTACATAGGCCACCCTTATCCATTTAACAAGGGATTCCAATTCCTTATTAAACCACGGCTCCCTCACACGACCCTTTCCTCCCTGCCTGACGGGTACATACTTATCAAGGACACTTAATAGTTGCTCCTTGAACAAGCTACACATATCAATTGTGCCCATGCCTTGAAGTCTACTTTTCCAATCCACGCATCCTAGGTCGTGCCTCACCGCATCATAGTTTCCCTGCCCCCAGCTATAACTCTTGGCCTGCAGTGCACATTTATCCCTCTCCATCACTAGAGTAAAAGTCACCGAATTGTGGTCACTGTCCCCAAAATGCTCACTACCTCCAATTCTAACACCTGGTCTGGTTCGTTACCCAGAACCACATCCAGTATGGCCTCACCTCTTGTTGGCCTGTCTACGTATTGTGTCAGGAAACCCTCCTGCACAAATTGGACAAACACCGACCCATCTAACGAACTCGAGCTATAGCTTTCCCAGTCAATATCTGGAACGTTAAAGTCCCCCATAACAACCACCCCATTAGTTTCACTCTTCTCCTGAATCATCCTCACAATCCTTTTTTCTACGTCTCTAGGACTATTAGGAGGCCTGTAGAAAACTCCTAACAGGGTGACCTCACCTTTCCTATTCCTAACCTCAGCCCAAACTAACTCAGATGGCGAGTCTTCATCCATCGTCCTTTCCACAGCTGTAATACTATCTTTGACAAGCAATGCCACACCTCCCCCTCTTTTACCCCCACCTCTGATCCTACTAAGACACTTAACCCTGGAACCTGCAACAGCCAATCCTGTCCCTGTTCTACCCATGTCTCCGTAATAGCCACAACATCGAAATCCCAGGTACCAACCCACGCTGCAAGTTCACCTACCTTATTTCGTATACTTCTTGCATTGAAGTATACACATTTCAAGCCACTTTCCTGTTTACAGGCATCCTCCTTTGAGATTGATGCCATGTTGGCGTCGAAGGGTGAGTATTTATACTCACCGCTTTCCTTCCCGGCTGCTCTTCTGGTCGTCGTCCCTTCCCCCTGCTGCTCCCGCTCTTTCTGCGAAGAGAGAAAAAGAAACACCGCTGCCCGCTACCAGTAAGTAATTTTAAAACAAACTGTCTCACGTTAGCTGTAGCCTTCCGAGTTCGTTTAAACTCAGCTGCTGCGCGCACTCAAAATGACCGTTGGCGTCAAAGGGTGAGTATTTATACTCACGGCTTTCCTTCCCGGCTGCCCCTCTGGTCGTCGTCACTTCCCCCTGCTGCTCCCGCTCTTTCTGTGAAGAGAGAAAAAATAACACCGCTGCCCGCTACCGGTAAGTAATTTTAAAACAAACTGTCTCGCCTTAGCTGTAGCCTTCCGGGTTCGTTTAAACTCAGCTGCTGCTCGCACTGGGTGTCAGTAGGTAATTGCTGTCCGTGTTGAGTTGGTCACTAGAGATGGAGGCAGAGAGCTCCAATCAGGGGAGGGAGGTGTCTGAGATGGTCCAGGCTCACTTCATGTCAGGGTGGAAGGTGTTAGAAAAGTTGGTGAACTGTTCCACCTCCTCGTGGGATCACGAGATGGCGCCGATATAGTCATTAACGTAGTGGAGGAAGAAGTGGGGGATGGTGCTGGTGTAATAGCAAAAGATGGACTGCTTCATGCATCCAGCAAAGAGATAGGCATATCTGGGGCTCATGGTGGGTGCCCATAGCTACCACTTTGAACTGAATAAAATGGGAGGATTCAAAGGGTAATTTGTTTAGGTTAAGAACCAGTTCTGCCAATCAAATGAATGTGTTGGTGGAGGGGTGCTGATTGTGTCAGCAGGTGAGGAAAAAAAAGAGAGCTTGGACGCCTTCATCATGTTGTGTGGACGTTCATAGGGACTGGATATCTATGATGAAGATGAAGCATTGGGGACCAGAGAAACAAAAGTTTTGGATGAGGTGGAGGGCATGGGTGGTGTCCCGAATGTACATGGGGAGTTCCTGAAACAAGAGGAACAGGACAGTGTCAAGATATGGGGAGATAAGTTCAGTGGGGCAGGAATAGGTCGACTGGGGCAGTCAGGTTTGTGGATTTTGTGTAAGAGCTCGAATCGGGTGGTATGGTGTTGAAGAACGATGAAAAGTTAACGAATGCAGGGGCTATCCCCTAAGGTGATGAGGTTGTGAATGTAAGACCAGGGAGATTGTGTTTGCACTGGACCACTTGCAATGGTAGGCAAATTGCAAGGGGTCGAGGCAGGTTGGGAGGCTCGAATCAGTATGAGCCTGGTTAACCTCTCGACTCACTTCATAATTATCAATGATGGAGCTGCTCGATAATAGTCATTGACGCATGAGTTTTCTTTGTTTTGTCCCGGGCGATGGTCGTCTTCTTACAGCAGGTGGGAACTTCAGGAGAGCTTAAAAATGTTAGCGAATACTCCCATCAGCTGGTTTCTGAAGAATCAGCTTCATGGCTGAGAATGCTGTCAGAGCCAATAATTTCAATCGATTCGCTCAAAACGTTTTGCACTCCTGCATGCGGTAATATGTAGACTGCTTTCAGGAACGTGGAGGTGAACTCGCACGGCAGATAGTAGGAACAACACTTCACTGTTAGATCAGGGGATCTATCAGGGGAAACTATAAATCATCATGGTCATCAGGTGTGAGCACCAGGAAGTATTGATTAGGAGGCAGAAGCCATTGCGCCATACCTTGCCCGAACTGTCCTTGTGATGTATAGTATAGAAAATATGTCAATTTGCAAAACAGTCAGGCAGAGCAGGTTTGACTCGTGCCTCTGTGATCTGTTGTCTGGCAGATGTTTTTGGTTGAGAAACAGAGTAAATGTTTCCAGTTCTATCTGGGTCTCCTTCTATTCAGTTGTCCTTTAATCCCTCTGTCTGATCTTGTCACTGCTTTCATTCCCTTCACTCCCTAGCACCACGACCGCCCGCACTTGTGAGTTTTGCGTTCTGCATGTCTGCACAACTGTCTCTGTTGCTCACCTTTACTTACCTATATTTATCACCCCTCAATATAAAGCTTTACACCTCGTACTAGCCATCGCCATCCGAGGAACAAAGCTCTCAATATACACCCTATCTAACCCTCTGATTATTTTATATGTCTCAGTTAAGTCACTTCTCAACCTTATTCTCTCTCACGAAAACAACATCAAGTCCCTCAGCCTTTCTTCATAAGACCTTCTTTCCATACCAGGCAACATCCTAGTAAATCTCCTCTGCACCCTTCCCAAAGCTTCCACATCTTTCCTGTAATGCAGTGACCAGAACTGTACGCAATACTCCAAACGCGTCCACATAAGAGTTTTGTACCGCTGGGGTTCCAAAACTCAGTCTCTCTACCAATAAAAGCTAACACACCGTATGCCTTTTTAATAACCCTATTAATTTGGTTGGATCTTTGTTCGTGGACACCGAGATCCCTCTTTTCATGTACACTCCAAAATCTTACTATTATTGCAGTAGTCTGCATTCCTGCTACTCGTTCCAAAGTGAATCAGCTCACACTGTTCGGCATTACACTCCATTTGCCACCTCTCAACCCAGCTTATCTATATCTCTCTATAACCTACAACATTCCAGAAAGCATCCCGTCCAGACCCATCACTTCCACCCTATTTGTGTAACTCTGAATTTTCCAACTAGACTGCACATTTTGTGACACTATTGTTTCATTCCATCATGAGAACGAATTATCTTTTTATCTTGGTCCTGTAAATTGCTTATGAGTAGGGTTTGGGTTAGGCTGAATGCTTTTCCTTTTTTCCTGTGTAGTGGATTCCAGTGAGACGGCCCGGATCTATATGCTCATGTTCAAACTCTAGATGCTATTAAGCGGTCACTCTTTTCTTATTTCACAGTATTCCATCTCAGTTTTTCTTTCAGTTGCATCATATCTCATACATTCAAGTTTCATTCTTTTCAGCCTTTTAGTGTTTCCATGCCTTCCTGCTATTTTGTCTTGTTTTTTCCTCATTCTAACTGTCTTTGTAACTTGTACTAAGACGCTTGGTCTCCTGCCTTTCTTATTCTTTGTTTTCAATATTTCTGACTCTCCATTCCTCTGTCTCTCCCTGGTATGTCTGCCTGACACACTATCTCTGCGACTGTCCCCACTCAATGTAAAATGTTTATTTTGCCTTGGTACTGTAGCTGCAGGAGATGGTCAGTGAAAGAGTTGGCAGGAAAGTGGAATTGGAACTGGAAGATGGATACTGTTCAGCTCTGGGCTTTCTGGATGGGCGGTACGGTGGCACAGTGGCACAGTGATTAGCACTGCTGCCTCACAGCGCCAAAGACCCGGGTTCAATTCCCGCCTTAGGCGACTGACTGTGTGGAGTTTGCACGTTCTCCACGTGTCGGCGTGGGTTTCCTCCGGGTGCTCCGGTTTCCTACCACAGTCCAAAGATGTGCAAGTCAGGTAAATTGGCCACGCTAAATTTGCCCCTAGTGTTACGTAAGGGGTAAATGTAGGGGTATGGGTGGGTTGTACTTCGGCGGGGCAGTGTGGACTTGTTGGGCCGAAGGGCCTGTTTCCACACTATAAGTAATCTAATCTAATCTAATCTAAAAGGAGATTGACTGTGTTACAAAACACACCTGGGATTGCATCACTTTGATTTTTACAGCTTTACTGCAAAATGCCTCAAGTTTCCTTTCCCCTGTTATTATCAATATGATTTCTTCTGCAAATAAAAATGTATTAATTGTAGAGAGCGCAAGGGAGTTCAATTCGCACTGGAGGGCTATGAGAACTTTCAGCACTTTATTTTGTATTTCTGTTTAAAAAGTGAAGTCTTGTTTTTTAATAATGGACATATGCCCCCAAACCCGACCAAGCTAAGAATTACAATAGGTTGTAAGATCATTTAAATGCCACAACAATGATGGTGCTTTAATAATGATGTGTCATGTGAGATGGCATTTGACTGGTGCTTTACAGAAGCTTAAACAGACCTCTACACAACTCCTTCATTACGTACAATTCTAAGTATTTGAGTCAGAAGGGAAGTGGTTGCTTGAATGACTAATGAAATGAGTATACTGTGAAAGCCTAAAACCAATACTTAATCAATTTTCCTATGTTTCAAGGGTGACTCATGTTCTCCTCGTCTGCCTCAAGTTTGTCATCTTGTCTCTCTGATATGCAAACACCGTTTAGCACGTCATGTTGATGCAGGTTCAACTCTGCTCATCTGATGCCTGTGTTTTCCCTGATTGAATGATTCTAATACTCTGTAGGCAGAAATCATTCATTCCTTCATCGCCATCTTCACGATTGCTATCGGCTCGTCCTCCCTGAATTGATTCAAAATTTGGTTCACCCATCAAAGCTTTTCTCGCTGATGTTCATTATCACCCTATCTTACAGTGTGTTAAATTCTTAACCTTGTTTTAGAACGCATCCATCACCATTCTAAATCTGTACCAAATATACTTAGAGAACGTTTGAGAAGATTTGGAGCTCTGGTTGGGGTTCTGGATGTAAGTTTGCGTGCTGAGTTGGAAGGCTCATTTCCAAGGAAAACTAACATCCGCATTTAGAGAACCTTTCAGATTTAGTATAAACTTAATTTGAGCTATTTGCCATCTCAGAATTTAGTTTTTGACGGCTATGCTTTCAGCAGCTCGGAGTTTCTACAAAGCGTTTTGACGTACTTTGATCGATCTTCTTATAACTTTTACCTTTTCGCTTACCTGCCCCCATAAGCTTTCAGTTTTCATTTCTAATATCGCCTTTTATGACTTCAGTTTAGAAAAAAACGAACAGTGGACGAAGGTTTGCTCATTGAACTGGAAGGTTTATTTTCAGATGTTGCATCAGTGAGCCTCCATATGAAGCACTGGTATTATGACCTGTTTTCTATTTATGTGTTTAGGATTCCTTGGATTGATGAAGTCATTTCCGTGGCGATGTCAGTTCCTATGGTGATGTCATTGCCTATTCTTCTTCTCAGTGGGTGGCCAATGGGGTCCAAGTCCATGTGTTTATTGATCGAGTTCCAGTTGAAATGCCATGCTTCTAGGAATTCTCAAGCGTGTCTCTCTTTAGCTCGTGCAAGGATGGATATGTTGTGCCATACTTGCGGAATATTTCAGAGAACACCTCTGGAACACCCGCACCAACCAACCCAACCACCCCGTGGCTCAACACTTCAACTCCCCCTCCCACTCCACCAAGGACATGCAGGTCCTTGGACTCCTCCATCGACAGACAATAGCAAAACGATGGCTGGAGGAAGAGCGCCTCATCTTAGGAACCCTCCACCCACAAGGGATGAACTCAGATTTCAACAGTTTGCTCATTTCCCCTCCCCCCACCTTGTCTCAGTCCCAATCCTCCAACTCAACACTGCCTTCCTAACCTGCAATCTTCTTCCTGACCTCTCCGCCCCGACACCCACTCCGGTCTATCACCCTCACCTTGACCTCCTTTCACCTATCACATCTCCAACGCCCCTCCCCAAGTCCCTCCTCCCTACCTTTTATCTTAGCCTGCTGGACACACTTTCCTCATTCCTGAAGAAGGGCTCATGCCCGAAACGTCGATTCGCCTGCTCCTTGGATGCTGCCTGACCTGCTGCGCTTTTCCAGCAACACATTTTCAGCTTCCTTAATCTTACCCCTTCTTATGTGTCTCAGGGGAGCAAAAGTGCTCTCCCACCGCAAGATCTGACAGCTGTCCTGGTTTGTTGCAGATCCAAATCCAAAATGGCCTCTCCCCTCATCGGTCTGTTTACATACTGAGTAAAGAAACACTCCTGAACACACCTGCCAAAAACGGCTCCATACAATCCACCTGCACTTATGTGTTGATGAGACAAGATGGTTCAGACGAGGCAATGGAGAGTTAAAGGTAATCCAAGAAGGATTTAAAGAAAGCGTTAAGAAGAGCAAAGAGAGGACACGAACAGTCCTAAGCAAATAGAATAAAGGTGAATTTACCAATTGCCGAGAGGTGCGAGGGATGAGTGAAGAAATCGATCACAATACTCTTAGTGTGGCCTACCCAAGTTCTTATAAAGCTGAAACATCCCATCCTGACACTTGTACTTAATTCATAGAGTCATAGAGTCCTACAACATGGAGACAGGCCCTTTGATCAAAACTGCTCCATGCTGACCAAAGTGTCATCTTTGTTAACTCCCTTACTCTGCACTTGGCCCAGAAGCTTCTACTTCTTTCATCTCCATGCAGTTGTCCAAATATTGTTAATGCATCAGTCTTAACCATTTTCGCTGGCAGCTATTCCATATGTTTACCATTTTCTGTGTAAAATATTTACCCTCAGATTCTGTTTTCTTCTTTCCCCTCTTACCTTAAACCGATGACCTCAAGACCCTGATTCCTCAATCCGGGAGAAAAAAAAACTGAGGATATCGAGGATTCAGGTGAGATGGAGAGGGAGGTAATGGAGTGGAGAAGTTGCATTACTGGTCAGAGAGAATATCACAGCTGTGCTGAAGGAGGGCACTGTGGAGGTCTCGAGCAGTGAGGCTATAGTTGCAGAGTTCAGAAATAGGAAGAGTGCGGTAATAATGTCAGGGCCTTACTACATGCCTATCAACAACGAATGTGAGATAGAGGTATAAATATGTAAACTGATTATGGAAAGATGTCGGAACAACAGAGTGGTGGTGATAGGAGATTTTAATGTTCTCAACATTGACTGGGATTCACTTGGTGTTAGATGTCTAGATACAGTATAATTTGTAAGAGCGTTTTCCAGAACAGTATGTAAATAGTCCAACTCGGGAAGGGGTCAAATTGGACCTGGTGTTGGGGTACAAGCATTGACAGCTCTTTGCATTTTCAGTCGGGGATTACTTTGGAAATAGTTCCATAATCCATAGATCATAATTCTTTAAGTTTTAGAATACTCATGAGCAAAGACAAGAGTGATCCGAAAGGAAGAGTGCTAAATTGGGGGAAGGCCAACAATACCAAAATTCGGCAGGAGCTGGTGAATGTGGATTAGGAGCAGCTGTTTGAAGGTAAATCTTTATTTGATATGTGGGAGACTTTTAAACAGAGATTGATTAGAAATTTTGAAGAGAGATCAGATTCAAGGTTTCGGGTCCAGTGACACTTGTTCAGAATGTATTGATGTCATGATGGTTTGTTCCTATGTCGAACCTCCTACTGCCATGTCGTGGGAAAATAACACTCAGTAGCTATGACAGCAACACGTGTTGGCTCTTTCACAGACCATATTGTTCCCATTGTTTAATTATTTGAGTTATTGATAACATCCATTGCCTCTTCAGTTGCCTATATTGGTTGAGGAACTACGACAAACGTTGCTTCTATACTACATCACTTGAATGTAGTAGCAACTATGTTATACTCCTTTTCTGCTGTTATAACTATTGCCCTAATCGCATGTATATTTAAACTACACAAGATAACCTGTTACATGTCACTTGAAGTATGATAGCTTTCAAGAAGAAAATGCTTATTGAGATATGCTTATCGACAACACATTCAGCATTAGATTAGATTACTTTACAGTGTGGAAACAGGCCCTTCGGCCCAACAAGTCCACACCGACCCGCCGAAGTGCAACCCACCCATACCCCTACATTTACCCCTTATCTAACACTACGGACAATTTAGCATGGCCAATTCACCTGACCCTGCACATCTTTGGACTGTGGGAGGAAACCGGAGCACCCGGAGGAAACCCACGCAGATACGGGGAGAATGTGCAAACTCCACACAGTCAGTCGCCTGAGGCGGGAATTGAACCCGGGTCTCTGGCGCTGTGAGGCAGCAGTGCTAACCACTGTGCCACCGTGCACAGTTGTTAAGAAGGCATGCGGTGTGTTAGCTTTTTAGAGGTAGAGTGACTGAGTTTCGGAGCCATGAGGTCATGTTGCAGCTATACGAGACATATAATATAATCAGTGGGTTAGATAACGTGGACAGTGATAGCCTATATTTATATTACACGTGCTAAATGTCATCCTGCTAAACCTCATCTGGGTGGTGCAGTATTAAAAGGATGTGCATTTGTGCTTCATAAAGAAATCATATCCTTACAGACATTTGCCAATTATTTTCAGTGTGTTTTTATTCAAATACCCATTATCCACAAGGCACGCAAACATTGTCCCCACTTGGATAATGTGAAATGTATTACCCCTCCCTACCATTCTCAATCAATGTGTCGAGAGTGCCCACATGAATCTCCAGTGCAGTCGTCACATTTTAAGCACGATCCTGCGATTAAATGGATGTCTTTCAAACTTTCTCCATTTCTACAAATTTCCTTTAACTGTGAACTACGAGTATGGACCGTTCAGGTGACAGTCACGAAATGGACGTAAGTAACTAATAATTTTCTTGTTTCGAATACTTCAGCAGGTTCATTTTTCAGGTCAGCGACCAACATGTTCTTGGTCCAGGAATACTGGATCATTGGTCATGTTGCACAATTGAGATAAGCTCGTTTTATCTTTCACTAACTCCTTAAGGTGGTATACACAGCTCAGGTAGTGGTTGAGAACCATCGAACAAGGTTATATCGGACAGGTTTATGTATTTGGATACCAGCTCAGAGTGCACATTATCTTACAAGATCACAGAACTCCTGCAGTGTGGAAGCAGGCCATTTGGCCTATAGAGTCCACACTGACCTTCTGGAGAGCATCCCACCCAGAATCAACCATTAACCTGTACCTATAATCTTGCATTCCCTATATCTAATTTACACATTTCTAGACATTATAGACAATTTAACTTTTCCAATCCAACTGCCTGCACATCTTTGTACTGTGGGAAGAAACCAGAGGACCCAGAGCAAACCTATGGAGATGGGGGTGGGGGTAGCATTGAACATTACAGTGCAGTACAGACCCTTCGGCCCTTGATGTTGTGGAACCAGTCTGAAGCCCATCAAACCGACACTATTCCGTTCTTGTCCATATGCCTTTCCAATGACTATTTAAATGCCCTTAAGGTTGGTGAATTTACTACTACTGCAGGCAGGGTGTTCCACGCCCCTACTACTCTCTTTGTGAAGAAACTACCTCTAACATCTGATCTATGTCTATCACTCTTCAACTTAAAGATATGTCCCTTCGAGCTAGCCAACTCCATCCAAGGAAAAAGGCTCTCACTGTCCACCCTATCTAACCCTCTGATTATCTTATATGTCTCAATTAAGTCACACAGTACTCCAAGTGCGACCACGTCATATTTTTGTACAGCTGCAACATGACCTCGTGGTTCTGAAACTCAGTCCCTCTTCCAATAAAAGCTAACACATCGTATGCCTTCTTAACAACCCTATCAACATTACTATCTTACCATTAGCGTATCTGTTGCTCCTTCCCAAGTGAATCACCTCAGGCCTTTCCTCGTTACATTCCATTTGTCACCACTAAGCCCAGCTCTGCAGCTTATTTCTGTCCCTCTGTAACTTGCAACATCTTTCAGCACTATTCACAATTGCACCAACCTTAATATCATTCGCAAATTTACTAACTCCTCCATCAACACCCTCATCTAGGACCTTTATAAAATTGACAAGCAGCAGTGGCCCCAAAACAGATATTATCGATACACCACTTCATACATAATGTGCAAACTTCACACAGACAGCTGCCCGAAGGTGGTATCGATCCATGGTCCCTCGTACAGTGCGTTAGCAGTGCTAACAATTGAATCATACATGAATCAAGAATCTTAAACATGTAAGAAATGCTTAAGGATTGAGGATCCGGCAGTGCAATCGCCTGGATCCCATTACCATTTCCCTTGTCACTCCCTGTTGGGACAGGATTGTGGCTCAGTAATTCGCACTGCTGCCTCAGAACTTCAGGGATCCAGGTTCTATGTCAAACTCAGAGCGACTATCAGTGAGGAGTTTGCACATTCTTCCCATATTGACAGCGCTTTCCTCTGGATGCTCTGGGTTTCTCCCACAGTCCAAAGATATGCACGTTCTGGTGGATTGGCTATGTTAGATTGCCCATGCTACCCAGTGGTGTCTACATGAGGTGGATTAGTAATGGGCTGAAAATGTGTTGCTGGAACAGCGCAGCAGGTCAGACAGCATCCAGAGAACAGGAGAATCGACGTTTCGGGCATAAGCCCTTCTTCAGGAATGAGGAAAATGTGTCCAGCAGGCTACGATAAAAGCTAGGAAGGAGGGACTTGGGGGAGGGGCGTTGGAAATGCGATCGGTGGAAAGAGGTCAAGGTGAGCGTGATAGGTCAGAGTGGGGTGGGGGCAGAGAGGTCAGGAAAAAGATTGCAGGTTAGGAAGGCGGTGCTGAGTTTGAGGGATTTGACTGAGACAAGGTGGGGGGAGGGGTAATGAGGAAACTGGTGAAATCCGAGTTCATCCCTTGTGGTTGGAGGGTTCTTAGGCGGAAGATGAGGCGCTCTTCCTCAAACCGTCGTGTTGTTGTGGTCTGGCGATGGAGGAGTCCAAAGACCTGCATATCTTTGGTGGAGTGGGAGAGGGAGTTGAAGTGTTGACCAAAAGGGTGGTTGGGTTGGTTAGTCCGGGTGTCCCAGAGGTGTTCTCTGAAACGCTCTGCATGTAGGCGACCTTTCTCCCCAATATAGAGGAGGCCACATCGGGTGCAGCGGATGCAATAGATGATGTGTGTGGTGGTGCAGGTGTTTTTGTGGCGGATATGGAAGTTTCCTTTGGGGCCTTGGAGGGAAGTGAGTGGGGAGGTGTGGGCGCAAGTCTTGCACCTCGTGCGGTTGCAGGGGAAGGTGCTGGGAGTGGAGGTTGGGTTGGTGGGGGGTGTGAATCTGACGAGGGAGTCACGGAGGGAGTGGTCTTTACGGAACGCTGATAGGGGAGGGGAGGGAAATATATCCTTGGTGGTGGCTTCCTTTTGGAGGTGGCGGAAATGACGGCGGATGATACGCTGTACATGGATGTTGGTGGGGTGGTAGGTGAGGACCAGTGGGGTTCTGTCCTGGTGGCGGTTGAGGGCCGGGGCACAAGGGCGGAGGAGCGGGAAGTGGAAGAGATGCGGTGGAGGGCATCGTCGACCACGTCGGGGGGGAAATTGCGGTCCTTGAAGAAGGAGGCCATCCGGGATGTGCGTTTTTGGAACTGGTCCTCCTGGGAGCAGATGCGGCGGAGAGGAAGGAATTGGGAGAATGGGATGGCGTTTTTACAGGGGGCAGGGTGGGAGGAGGTGTAGACCAGGTAGCTGTGGGAGTCGATCAGTTTGTAGTAGATGTCCGTGTTGATTCGGTCGCCCGAGATAGAAATAGAAAGGTCTAGGAAGGGGAGGGAGGAATCTGAGACTGTCCAGGTGAATTTGATGTCGGGTTGGAAGGTGTTGGTGAAGTGGATGAACTGTTCAACCTCCTCGTGGGAGCACGAGGCGGCGCCGATACAGTCATCGATGTAGCGAAGGTAAAGGTGGGGGGTGGGGCCAGTGTAGTTGCGGAAGATGGACTGTTCCACATATCCTACGAAGAGGCAGGCATAGCTGTGGCCCATGCGGGTGCCCATGGCTACTCCTTTCGTTTGGAAGAAGTGGGAGGATTGGAAGGAGAAGTTGTTCAGGGTGAGAACCAGTTCAGTCAGTCGAAGGAGGGTGTCAGTAGAAGTGTACTGGTTGGTACGGCGGGAAAGAAAGAAGCGGACGACTTTGAGTCCTTCGTGATGGGGGATGGAGGTGTCCAGGGACTGGATGTCCATCGTGAAGATAAGGCGTTGGGGACCGGGGAAGTGAAAATCATGGAGGAGGTGGAGGACATGGGTGGTGTCCCGAACGTAGGTGGGGAGTTCTTGGACTAGGGGGGACAGGACCGTGTCGAGGTATGCAGAGATGAGTTCGGTGGGGCAGGAGCAGGCTGAGACAATGGGTCGGCCGGCGCAGTCAGGTTTGTGGATTTTGGGCAGGAGGTAGAAGCGGGCGGTGCAGGGTTGTGGGACTATGAAGTTGGAGGCAGTGGATGGGAGATCCCCTGAGGTGATGGTCTGGGAGATGATGGTTTGGTGGGGGGGGTCATGTTCAAGGGGGCAGTAGGAGGAGGAATCTGCGAGCTGGCGTTCGGCCTCAGCAGGGTAAAGGTCGATGCGCCAAACTACTACCGTGCCTCCCTTGTCTGCTGGTTTGACAGTGAGGTTGGGGTTGCGATGGAGGGAGTGGAGGGCTGCGCGTTCCGAGAGTGAGAGGTTGGAGTGGGTGAGAGGGGTGTGGGAGTTCAGGTGGCGGTTAATATCGCGACGGCAGTTGGCTATGAAGAGGTCGAGGGCAGGTAGGAGGCCAGCACGGGCTGTCCAGGTGGATGGAGTGTGTTGGAGGCGTGAGAAGGGGTCGTCAGAGGGTGGGCGAGAGTCTTGGTTGAAGAAGTAAGCACGGAGGCGAAGGCGGCGGAAGAATTGTTCGATATCACGCCGCGTGTTGAACTCATTGATCCGAGAGCATAGGGGAATGAAGGTGAGGCGTCAGCTGAGGACTGATCTTTTATCCTCAGAGAGGGGGAGGTCTGGAAGGATGGTGAAAACACGGCAGGGCTGGGAGCTCGGACCCGGTGTGGGGCTTGGGCTGGGTGTGAGGGCGGGGTTAGGTCTGGGGGCGGGGACGGAGATCGGCGTGGGGGCGGGGTTGGGCGTGGTGATGGAGATCGGCGAAGGGGCGGGGTTAGACGTGGTGACGGAGTTCGGCGTGGGGTCGGGGTTCGGCATGCTGTCAAGGTCGGCGAAGTGGTGGGGTTCGACGTAGGGGCGGGGTTAGGCGTGGTGACGGAACTTGGCGGGGGGGCGGGGTTAGGCGTGGTGACGGAGATCGGCGTCGGGGCGGAGACACATGCGGTGTTGTGGTCGTGTATGTTCGTAACGTCAATGGGGGCGGAAGTGGCTGCGGCGACCACAGAGACAGAGTTATTCCCCATAGCCGCGGAGGTCGCGAATCTGCCGGCGATTGTCTTCATGGCGATCGTGGAGGTGGTTGTCTGGGCGGCGGTCGCGGAGGCTGCGAGGTCAGTGGGGGCGGAAGTGACGTCATCGTCCGCGGCGGCGTCGGGTATTGACGCGGGCGCTGTTGCGGGCGCTTGTGTCATGGCGATGGAAAGATTTCGGAGGCCGATGAAAGATTCTGGAACAGTTGAGGAATCCGGAATGTGGGGGTAAGTACATGAGAGTTTTTGGTACTTACTGTCTTTAATTTCCGATATGGCTAGGAAGACCTGTTGTTTAGTGTATGGATTCTTCTGTGGATGAAGAACAGTAGAGGTCCTTTGCAGGTGTGTGAGAGTGTTGACCTGAGCTGGGGTAGGTCGAGTTGCAGGGAATGTAGGTAGGGGCGCATGGCTGCAAGCGTGGAGCGGAGGATCCGGAGGGAAGTCCGTTGCTGGAGGCTTCGGATTTGTTGTAGGTACTGGTTGTCCTGGCTGGCTCCAAATTTTGTTGGTCGGAACGTAGTCCGGAGTCCATGCGGGATCATTCGGTTCCGTAGGCAGGTGCTGAGGAAGGAGATGTGGCTGTGGTAGCGAGTCTGTTTGAGGATGTGGCTGAAGAGCTTCTGTGCAGAGGAGATGACTTGGGGTGTGCAGTGAGAGAGGGACTCACTGAAATCTTTGTAGAGGGAGGAAGAGAGCTTCTTCAAGGAATGCATCTTTGTAAGAGCATTCACAGTAGGCTAAAATCTTCAAGGAAAAAGTGAGGTCTGCAGATGTTGGAGATCAGAGCTGAAAATATGTTGCTGGAACAGCGCAGCAGGTCAGACAGCATCCAGGGAACAGGACAATCGACGTTTCGGGCATAAGCCCTTCTTCAGGAATGAGGAAAGTGTGTCCAGCAGGCTAAGATAAAAGGTAGGGAGGAGGGACCTGGGGGAGGGGTGTTGGAAATGCGATAGTTGGAAAGAGGTCAAGGTGAGGGTGATAGGTCAGAGTGGGGTGGGGGCGGAGAGGTCAGGAAGAAGATTGCAGGTAAGGAAGGCGCTGCTGAGTTTGAGGGATTTGACTGAGACAAGGTGGGGGAGGGGTAATGAGGAAACTGGTGAAATCCGAGTTCATCCCTTGTGGTTGGAGGGTTCCTAGACAGAAGATGAGGCGCTCTTCCTCCAACCGTCGTGTTGTTGTGGTCTGGCGATGGAGAAGTCCAAAGACCTGCATATCCTTCATGCAGTGGAAGGGAGAGTTGTCCTTGGTGGAGTGGGAGGGGGAGTTGATTAGTAATGGCAAATGTAGAATTGCAGGGATACGTTTGGAGGGCAGTGGGTCTCAGTGAAATGCTCTTCAGAAGGTCAGAACTTTCCTTTCCTTTATGGAAAGATGTAGGAGCAACAGAATGGTGGTGAAAGGAGATTTTAATTTTCCCAACATTGACTGGCATTCACTTATGGATCACAACTCCATAAGTTTTAGAATACTCTTGGACAAAGACGAGAGTGATCCTACAGGAAGAGTGCTAAATTGGGGGAAGATAAACTATATAAACATTTGGCAGGAGCTGGGGAATATAGGTTGGAAGGGTAAATCCACATTTGATATGTGGGAGGCTTATAAAAGTGGGTCAGTGGTTAGCACGGCTGTCTGACAGCGCCAGGGACTTGGATTCAATTCCAGCGTCAGGTGACTGTCTCTGTTGAGTTTGCACTTTCTCCCTATTTCTGTGTGAGTTCCTCTCAAAGTCCAAATGTGTGCAGGTTAATTGGATTGCCAACGCTAAATTTCCCATATCGTTCAGCAATGTGTAATTTAGGTGCATTAGTCAGGGATAAATGTAGAATAATAGGTTAGCAGAATAAGTCTGTGTGAGATACTTTTTGGAGAATCGGTGTGGATTTGCTGGGCTGAAGGGCCTGTTTCTATGATGATCTTATGATTCAAAAGAGAAGTTGATGCGAGTGCAAGGACAGATGTGTTCCTGTGAAAATGGGGGATAGAAATGGAAAGATTGGGGAACCATGGATGACAGGTGAAATTGTGAGACTAACTAAGAGAAAAAATGAAGCTTGCATAAAGTCGAGGCAACCGAAGACAGACAAAGCTTTCGAAGAATATCAGAAATGCAGGACCAATCTGAAACGAGGCATGAAGAGGGCTAAAAGGGGTCATGAAATCTCTTTAGCAAACCTGGTTAAGGAAAATCCCAAAAACCTTTATTCATATATAAGAAACAAGAGAGTAACTAGAGAAAAGTCCGGCCCATTCAAGGACAAAGGAGGAAAGATATGCGTGGGGTCAGAGAAAATGGATGAGAATCTTAACGAGTACTTTGCATCGGTATTCACTGAGGAGAGGGACATGACGGATATTGAGGTTAGGGACAGATGTTTGATTACTCTCTTTCAGTTCGGAATAAGGAGGGAGGAATGTTGGGTATTCTAAAAGGCGGTAAGGTGGACAAGTCCCCAAGTCTGAATGGGATCTATCACCAGTTACTGGGGAACTCTCTCTAACCTACTACCATCCTTCCTTTAAGTGGCCAACCACAGCTGGACACAGTATTCCAGAAGAGGCCTCATCAATATCCTGCCCAATCTCAACATGACTTCCTAACTTCTATACTCAAAGAACCAACCAATGGAGGCAAGCTTAGCAAACGCCTTTTTAGCCACCCTGTGATGCAAACTTCAAAGAACTATGTATCTGAACTCTGAGGTCCCTCTCGTTATTAAAACTACCCAAAGCCCTACCATTAATCCTGTAAGCAATACCTTTGTTTGCTTTACTAAAATGTAATACCTTACATTTATCCAAATTACCTTCCAATGGCCATGCTTCAGCCAATTGACCCAATTGAGCAAGATTTGCCTGTGATCTTAGATGAACTTAAGCACAGTCCATTAAATAACAAGTTTTGGCATCACATCCAAACTTGTTAATCATGACTGCGAAATTCTCATCTCTTACCCTATTGGCAAATAACAGAGGACCCAGGGCCAATCACTGTGGATTACCGCTGGTGACAGGCCTCCAGTCCGACGAAGCAACACTCAACCACCTATCTCTGCCTCCTGCTGTTAAGTCAATCACGTATCCAATTGGCAAGGTCACCTTGAATCCCTTGTGGTCCAACTTTCCAAATTAGTCTAATATGCAGAACCTTATCGAAGCTTTACTAAAGTCTAAGTAAACACATCTACTGCTCTGCCGTCAACAATCTTTTTGGAGACTTTACACGGAGATATGCATTTACTTCATATTGTTTTCTTTGGAGAACAAAAAGTTGAGAGTAGAGACAGAGATTTTGCAAATCATGGGAGAATGGTAAGCTGTTCCCCTTGTGGTATGTTCATAACAAGGGGTTCTGCCTTTATAGTGAACATCTGGACACACAGACGGATTTTAGGAAAGAAATCTTTTTCACACAGGTAGTGGTGGGTGCCTTCAATGTTCAGGAAGCTGATGGAGGTAGTAAACCTCAGAGAGGAAGGCAATGAACGAAGTTGTTTAATACTCGGACTGGAGGCAAGACTAACTGATTTAGCAGCTTGTTTGAAAACAGTGCTGAGAAAATAAAAATAAAAATTCTTTCATTGTTAGTAGTCATCCCTGGGTAGGCCAGGATTCATTGCCTGTGAACCACTAACCTGAGGATCAGTTGCACAATAACCAGGTGTCCCGCTGCCACTCTAACCTGAGGATGTGTTGCACTATACCCTGGGGTCCTCCTGCCCCTTTAACCTGAGGATCTGTTGCACTATAACCTGGTGTCCGGCTGTCCCTCTAACGTGACGATCTGTTGCATTGAAACTTGGGGTCCTTCTGCACGTCTAACCTGATGCCCTGCTAACCCTGTAACCTGAGGATCTTCTGCACTATAAACTGGGGTCCTGTTGAACCTCTAACCTGAGGATCTGTTGCACTATAACCTGGGGTCCTGCTGTCCCTCTAACGTGATGATCTGTTGCACTAAAAGCTGGGGTCCTGCTGCAGCTTTCACCTGGTGTCCTGCTGACCCTGTAATCTGAGGATCTGCTGCACTATAAACTGGGGTCCTGCTGAACCTCTAACCTGAGTATCTGTTGCATTTTAACCTGTGATCCTGCTGCCCCTGTAACTTGAGGATCTGTTGCACTTTTACCTGGGTTTCCTGCTGTCTCTCCAACCTGACGATCTGCTGCACTGTAACCTGGGGTCCCTTTGCACCACTACACTCGTGTCCTGCTGTCCCTCCAGGCTGAGGATCGGTTGCACTATAACCTGGGGTTTTGTTGCCCCTCTAACATGAGGATCTGTTGCACTAAAATTTGATGTCCTGCTGCCCATCTAACCTGAGAATATGTTGCACTCTCAACTGGGGTCCTGCTGAAACTCTAACCTGAGGATCTGTTGCACTACAACCTGAGTATCTGTTGCAATTTTACCTGGGCTGCCTGCTGTCCCTTCAACCTGACGAACTGTCGCACTGTGACCTGGGTTCCCTTTGCACCACTAACCTCGGGTCCTGCTGCCCCTGTGATCTGAGGATCTGTTGCACTATCAATGGGGTCATGTTGACCATCGAGCCTGAGGGTCTGTTGCAATATAACCTAGAATGATCCTGCCACTCTAACCAGAAGATCTGTTGCACCATAGCCTGGGGTCCTACTGAAGCTTTCACCTGGTGTCCTGCTGACCCTGTAACCTGAGGATCTGCTGCACTATAAACTGGGGTCCTGCTGAACCTCTAACCTGAGGATCTGTTGCACTTTTACCTGGACTTCCTGCTGTCTCTCCAACTTGACGATCTGTTGCACTGTAATCTGGGCCCCTTTTTCACCTCTAACCTGAGCATCTATTGCACTATATCCAGAGATCATGTTGCCCCTCTAACCTTATGATCTGTTGCACTAGATCCTGGGGTCCTCCTGCCCCTCTCACCTGAGGATCTATTGCACTATAACCTGGGGTCCTGCTGCCACTGGTGTTCTGCTGCCCCTCTAACCTGAGGATCTATTGCACTATATCCAAAGATCCTGTTGCCCCTCCAACCTGATGATCTGTTGCACTATAACCTGGTGACCTGCTGTCCCTCCAACGTGACGAGCTGTTGCACTGAAACCTGGGGTCCTGCTACACCTCTACCCTGGTGACCTGCTGGTCCTGTAACCTGAGAATCTGCTGCACTAAAAACTGGGGTCCTGCTGAACCTCTAACCTGATGATCTGTTGCACTTTTACCTGGGTTCCTGCTGTTCCATCAACCTGAGGATCTGTTACACTATAAGCTGGAATTCTCCTACCCCACTAACCTGAGAATCTGTTGCATCATAACCTGCGGTCCTGCCGAACCTCTTAACTGAGGATCTGTTGCATTATTAACTGGTTCCTGTTGCCCCTCGAACTTTAGGATCTGCTGCAGTATAAACTGTGGTCCAGCTGAACCTCCAAACTGAGGATGTGTTGCACTATAACATGTATTCCTACTGCCCGTCTAACCTGAGGATCTGTTGCACTTTTACATGGGCTTCCTGCTGTCCCTCCAACCTGACGATCTGTTGCACTGTAACCTGGGGTCGTTTTGCACCTCTAACCTGGGGTCCGTCTTCCCTCTAACTTGAGGATCTGTTGCATTATTAACTGGATCCGGTTGCCCCTCTAACCTGAGGATCTGCTGCAGTATAAACTGGGGGTCCTCCTGCCCTTTAACCTGAGGATCTGTTGCACTCAAATCTGGTGCCCTGCAGGCCCTCTAACGTGATGGTCTGTTGCATTGAAAGCTGGTGTCCTGCTGCACCTCTAACCTGATGTCCTGCTGACATTGTAACCTGAGGATCTGCTGCACTATAAACTGGGTTCCTGCTGCACCTCTAACCTGATGTCCTGCTGCCCCTGTAACGTGAGAATCTGTTGCACTTTACCTGGGCTTCCGGCTGTCACTCTAACCTGACGATCTGTTGCACTGTAACCTGGGGTACATTTGCAACTCTAACCTTGGGTCCTGCTGCCCCTCTAACCGGAGGCGCTGTTGCAATATAACCTGGGGTGTTGCTGTCCCTCCAAGCGGAGGATCTGTTGCACTAAAATCTGGTGTCCTGCTGCCCGTCTAAACTGAGGATATGTTGCACTATAACCTGCGGTCCTGCTGAACCTCAAACCTGAGGTTCCGTTGCACTATAATCTGGGGTCCTCCTGCCCCTTTAACCTTAGCATCTGTTGCATTTTTACCTGGGCTTCCTGCTGTCCCTTCAACCTGACGAACTGTTGCACTGTAAATAGGGTCCTGCTGACCATCGAGCCTGAGGTTCTGTTGCAGGAAAACCGGTAGTTCTACTGCCCCTATAACCTGAGGACCTGTTGCACTGTAATCTGGAATTCTCTTGCCCCTCGAACCTGAGATTCTGTTGCACCATAAACGGCGGGGCTGCTGAACCTCTAACCTGAGGATCTGTTGCACTATAAACTGGGTCCTGCTGCCCCTCTAACCTGAGGATCTGTTGCACTATAACCAGGTGTTCTACTGCCCCTCTAAAATGAGGTTCTGTTGCACTATAACCTGGGGGTCCTCCTGCCCTTTAACCTGAGGATCTGTTGCACTCTAATCTGGTGTCCTGCAGGCCCTCTAACGTGATGCTCTGTTGCATTGAAATCTGGTGTCTTGCTGCACCTCTAACCTGATGTCCTGCTGACACTGTAACCTGAGGATCTGCTGCACTATAAACTGGATTCCTGCTGCAACTCTAACCTGATCTCCTGCTGCCCCTGTAACGTGTGGATCTGTTGCACTTTTACCTGGGCTTCCTGCTGTACCTCCAACCTGACGATCTGTTGCACTGTAACCTGGGGTACATTTGCAACTCTAACCTTGGGACCTGCTGCCACTCTAACCTAAGGATCTGTTGTACTATAACCCGGAATTCTCCTGCTGTCCCTCTAACCGGAGGCTCTGTTGCAATATAACCTGGGGTGTTGCTGTCCCTCCAAGCGGAGGATCTGTTGCACTAAAATCTGGTGTCCTGCTGCCCGTCTAACCTGAGGATATGTTGCACCATATCCTGGGGTCCTGCTGAACCTCAAACCTGTGGCTCCGTTGCACTCTAACCTGGGGTCCCCCTGCCCCTTTAACCTTAGTATCTGTTGCATTTTTACCTGGGCTTCCTGCTGTCCCTTCAACATGACGAACTGTTGCACTGTAATCTGGGGTCCTTTTGCACCACTAAACAGGGGTCCTGCTGCCCCTCTAACCTGAGGATCTTCTGCACTCTAAATAGGGTCCTGCTGACCATCGAGCCTGAGGGTCTGTTGTACTTTAACCTGGGGACCTGCTGTCCCTCTAACGTGACGATCTGTTGCATTAAAACCTGGGGTCCTTATGCACCTCTAACCTGATGTCCTGTTGACACTGTAACCTGAGGATCTGCTGCACTATAAACTGGGGTCCTGCTGAACCTCTAACCTGAGGATCTGTTGCACTTTTACCTGGGCTACCTGCTGTCCCTCCAACTTGACGATCTGTTGCACTGTAACCTGGGCCCCTTTTTCACCTCTTATCTTGGGTACTGCTGCCCCCTAACCTGAGCATCTATTGCACTATATCCAGAGATCCTGTTGCCCCTCCAACCTTATGATCTGTTGCACTATAACCTGGGGTCCTGCTGACCCTGGTGTTCTGCTGCCCCTCTAACCTGAGGATTTATTGCACTATATCCAAAGATCCTGTTGCCCCTCCAACCTGATGATCTGTTGCACTATAACCTGGGGTCCTACTGCCCCTTCAACCTGAGGACCAGTTGCACTATTACCTGGTGACCTGCTGTCCCTCCAATGTGACGAGCTGTTGCACTGAAACCTGGGTTCCTGAGGCTTCCTGAGGATCTGTTGCACTCTATCCTGGGACCATGCTGCCCCTTAACCTGAGGAACTGTTGCACTATAAACTGGGGTCCTGCAGCCCGTCCCACCTGAGGGCCTGTTGCACTATTCCCAAGGCTCCTGCTGCCCCTCTAACCTGTGGATCTCTTGCCGTATAACCTGGGATCCTCCTTCCCCTCTAACCTGAGGAGGTATTACACAATTACCTGGTGTCCTGCTGCCCCTGAGGATATGTTGCACTACAACCTTGTGTCATTCTTCTCCTCGAATCTGAGGATCTGGTGCACAATACGCTGGAGGCCTGAAGACCCTCTAACCTGAGGATCCGTTGCTCTTTCTGCTGGTGTCCTGCGGCCCTCTAACGTGAGGATCTGGTGCACTACATCCAAGGATCCTGTTGCGCCTCCATCGTGAGGATCTGCTGCACTATAGCCTGCCATCCTCCTGCCCCTTTAACTGAGGATCTGTTGCACGATAATCTGGTGCACTGCTGTCCCTCTAACGTGACGATCTGTTGCACTGAAACCTGGTGTCTTGCTGACCCTGTAACCTGAGGATCTGCTGCACTATAAACTGGGGTCCTTCTGAATCTCTAAACTGAAGATCTGTTGCACTATCCCCTGGGGTCCTGATGCCCTCAAACCTGTGGATCTGTTGCACTATATCCTGGGTCCCTGCTGCCCCTCTAACGTGAGTATCTGTTCCACCATATGCTGGGGTCCCGCTGCCCCTCTATCCTGAGGATCTGTTGCACTATAACTTGGGGTCCTGCTGACCCTCTAACCTGAGGATCGATTGCTCTATAACCTGGAGTCCTGCTGCCCCTTTAACATGAGAATCCTTTTCACTATAACCTGGTGTCCTGCTATCCCTCTAACCTGACGATCTGTTGCACTGTAACCTAGGGTTCTCCTGCACCTCTAACCTGGGGTCCTGCTACCCCTCTAACCTGAGGATCTGTTGCACTATATGCTGTAGGCCTGCAGCCCCTCTAACATGAGGATCTATTGCTCTACATGCTGGGGTCCTGTAACCCTCTAACATGAGGATCTGTTGAACCATAACCTGGGGTACTGTTGCCCCTCTAAGCTGAGGATCTGCTCCACTATATCCTGGTGTCCTGCTGCCCCTGCAATCAGCGGATTTGTTGCACTATAATCTGGCGTTCATCTGCCACTCTAACCTAAGGATCCGTTGCTCTATAACCTGGGATCTTGCTGCCCTCTAACCTGAGGATCTGTTGCACTACAACCTGGGGTCCTGCTGCCCTTTAAACTGAGGATCCGTTGCACCAGTAACTGGTGACCTGATGCCCCTCCAACCTGAGGATCTGTTGCATTATATCCTTGGGTCCTGCTGCCCCTCTACCCTGAGGATCTATTGCACTATAACTGGGGTCCTGCTGCCCCTCTAACCTGAGAATCTGTTGCACTATGACCTTGTGTCCTGCTGTCCCTCCAACCTGAGGATCTGTTGCACTATAACCTGCGGCCCTGCTGCCCCTAAATCCTGAGGTTCTGTTGCACTATATCCTGTGGTCCTTCTCCACTCTAACCTGAGCATCTGTTGCACGATCCCCTGGGGTCCTGATGCCCCCTAACCTGTGGATCTGTTGCACTATATCCTGGGGCCCTGCTGCCCCTCTAACCTGAGGATCTGTTACACTATAAACTGTGGTCCTGCTGCCCCTCCCACCTGAGGACCTGTTGCACTCTATCTAAGGGACGTGCTGCCCCTCTAACTTGAGGATCTGTTGCACTACAGCTGAAAATGTGTTGCTGGAAAAGCGCAGCAGATCAGGCAGCATCCAAGGAGCAGGAGAATCGACGTTTCGGGCATGAGCCCTACTTCTGCTCCTGCTTCCTGCATGACCTGCTGCGCTTTTTCAGCAACACATTTTCAGCTCTGATCTTCAGCATCTGCAGTCCTCACTTTCTCCGATGTTGCACTACAACCTGGTGTCCTTCTTCCCCTCGAATCTGAGGATCTGTTGCACAATACTCTGGAGGCCTGCAGCCCCTCTAACCTGAGGATCTGTTGCTCTATATGCTGGGGTCCTGCAGCCCTCTAACGTGAGGATCTGGTGCACTACATCCAAGGATCCTGTTGCCCCTCCAACGTGAAGATCTGTTGCACTATAACCTGCGGTCATCCTGCCCCTTTAACCTAAGGATCTGTTGCACGATAACCTGGTGTTCTGCTGTCCCTCTAACGTGACGATCTGTTTCACTGCAACCTGGTGCCCTGCTGACCCTGTAACCTGAGGGTCTGCTGCACTATAAACTGGGGTTTTTCTGAATGTCTAAATTAAGGATCTGTTGCTTTACAACCTGGGGTCCTCCTGCCCCTCTAATCTGAGAAACTTTTGCACTATAACCTCGTGTCCTGCTGTCCCTCTAGCTTGACGATCTGTTGCACTGTAACCTAGGATCCTGCTGCACCTCTAACCTGAAGATCTGTTGCACTATAATATGGGGTCCTGCTGCCCCTCTAACCTGGAGTTTTGCTATAGCTCTATCCGTGATTCTTGCTGCTCCTCTACTAGGGGGACCTGCTGCCCCACCAACCTCGAGTCTGCTGCAGGCTACAACTGGAGTTGTGGTTTTCTGCTGCCACTCTAATGTGGGGTTCTGCTGCAGATCTATACTTGGGTTCTTCTGCCACTCTAACGTGGCGTCTTGCTGCCCTTCTAACCTGGGGTCCTGATTTCCCTCTTACCTGAGGATCTGCTGCACGGTCACCTATGGTCCTGCTGTCCCTCCAACCTGGGAATATGTTGCACTATTACCTGGGATACTGATGCCCCTCTAACCTGAGGATCTGTTGCACTATAACGTGGGGTCCTTCTTCCCCTCGAACCTTAGGATCTGTTGCACTATTACCTGGGATCCTGATACCCATCTAACCTGATGATCTGTTCCACTGTAACCTGGTGTCCTTCTTAACCTTTAACCTGAGGATCTGTTGCACTATAATCTGGGGTCCTGCTGCCCCTCGAACCTGAGGATATGTTGCACTACAACCTGGTGTCCTCCTTCCCCTCTAACCTGTGGATCTGTTGCACTATATGCTGGAGGCCAGCAGCTCCTCTAACCTGAGGACCTGTTGTACTGTTGCCCTGGAGTCCTGCTACCCCTCTAACCTGACAATCTGTTGCATTGTAACCTAGGGTCCTGTAGCGCCTCTAACCTGAGGATCTGCTTGATTACATCCTGGAGTCCTGCTGCCCCACCAACCAGAGGATCTGTGACACTTTAACCTGGAGTTCACCTGCCCCTCTCACCTCAGGATCTGTTGCTCTGTAGCCTGGGGTCTTGCTGCCCTCTCACCTGAGGATTTGTTGCACTAAAACCTGATGTTCTGCAGCCCTTTAAACTGAGGATCTGTTGCACCATAACCTGGGGTCCTGGTGCCCCTCCATCCTGTGGATCTGTTGCACTATATCCAAG
Organism: Chiloscyllium plagiosum; assembly: GCF_037043375.1. NCBI lineage: Eukaryota > Metazoa > Chordata > Chondrichthyes > Orectolobiformes > Hemiscylliidae > Chiloscyllium > Chiloscyllium plagiosum. Next base: position 71,091,849 of record NW_028270173.1, read on the forward strand.
GCTCCTGCTGCCCCTCCAACCTGAGGATCTGTTGCTGTATAAACTGGTGTCCTGCTGCCCCTCTAACCTGAGGATCTGTTGCACTATAAGCTGAGGTCTTGCTGCCCCTCTAACATGAAGATCTGTTGCACTAAAATCTTGGGTCCTGCTGCCAGTCTAACCTGAGGATATATTGCACTTTAACCTGGGGTACTGCTGTCTCTCTAACCTGAGGATATATTGCACTATAACCTGGAATTCTCCCGCCCCTTTACCCTGAGAATCTGTTGCAGCACATCCTGCGGTCCTGCTGAACCTCTAACCTGAGGATCTGTTGCACTATTCCTTGGTGTCCTGATGCCCCCTAACCTGAGTATATGTTGCACTAAAACCTGGTGCCCCGCTGTCCCTCTAACTTGAGGATCTGTTACACTATATCCTAGGGTCCTGCTGCCCCTCTAACCTGAGGATCTGTTGCACTTTAACCTGGGGTAAAGCTGCCGCTCTAACATGACGATATGTAGCACTGAAACCTCCGATCCTGCTGCACCTCTAACCTTTTGCGCTGCTGACCCTGGGCTTCCTGTTGTCCCTCCAACCTGTTGCAGTGTAACCTTAGGTCCTTCTGCACCTCTAAGCTGGCGTCGTGTTTCCCCTCTGACCTGTGGATGTGTTGGACAGTAACCTGGGGTCCTGCTGCCCCTCTAACCTGAGAATCTGTCGCACTATAAACTGGGGTCCTGCTGACCCTCGAACCTGAGAATCTGTTGCACAATAACCTGGAATTCCCCTGCCCCTCTAACCTGAGGATCTGTTGCAGCATAACCTGGGGTCCCGCTGAACCTCTAACCTGAGGATCTGTTGCACCATAACCTGGGGTCCTGCTGAACTTCTAACGTGAGGATCTGTTTCACTATAAACTGGGGTCCTGCTGCCCCTCTAACCTGAGGATCTGTTGCACTATAACCTGTGGTCATGCTGCCTCTCTAACCTGAGGATCGGTTGCACCATAACCTGGGTCCTGCTGTCCCTCTAACCTGAGGATCTGTTGCACTATAACCTGGCCTTTCCTGCCCCTCTAACGTGAAGTTCTGATGCATTAACACCTGGGGCCCTTCTTCCCCTCTTACTTGGGGACCTGTTGCACTATTACCTTGGATCCTGATGCCCCTCTAACCAGAGGATCTGTTGCACTGTAACCAGCGGTCCCTTTTCCCCTATAAGCTGAGGATCTCTTGCACTATTACCTGGGATCCTGATGCCCCTCTAACTTAAGGATGTGTTGCACAATAACCTGGGGTCTTGCTGCCCCTCGAAACTGAGGATGTGTTGCACTAAATGAATTATATAGATGGGATTGTGAACAAAGATAAAACTAATTGGGTGGAATTCTGCCATGGTCCCTTGCTTCAAGGTCATGAACTGGATTTTTGCAATTGTTTAATTATTTAGAGCGTGTGAGATAGGTTCATGAAGTTGGTGTCCCGTCACCAACTCACCCTTTATTTAATCTACATAGTACATGTACTCTGATCAGCTGGCTCAGGGCTAGTTCCTCGGGTGAGTAGAATCCATGTGACTTCTGTTGATATCTGTCAGTCAGGGTTCCCTGAATAAAACAGGTTAACAGCCCCCAAACAGACAACTCATACGAAACGATACGGCCAACGTTGTTCCAATCCTTACATCCTTCCCTCTTCAAAGTCCAGGGATGTAAGCCTGTTCTTTTGCTTGCAACTTCTCCTGGGAAGTTATCACCCCAACTCTGGTTCCTCCAACTCAGACTGGGACACAGATGACCGCAGCTGCACTTGCACCTGAAATATCTCCGTAAAAGTTCTTCTTCTTCTTCTTCTTCTTCTTCTTCTTCTTCTTCTTCTTCTTCTTCTTCTTCTTCTTCTTCTTCTCCTTCTTCTCCTTCTTCTTCTTCTTCTTCTCCTTCTTCTCCTTCTTCTCCTTCTTCTCCTTCTTCTCCTTCTTCTCCTTCTTCTTCTTCTTCTTCTTCTTCTTCTTCTTCTTCTTCTTCTTCTTCTTCTTCTTCTTTTGGCAGCAACGGATTGAAGGCTGTATCCATCTTGGACGCGGAGATTTCTTTGATATTCGACAGAGAGGGTGAACCCACGGTTTCTGACAACTTTCCAACTGTTCTGACGAGCCTGCTACGTTTTATCCAGCACTGTTTGCAAGGTAGCAGCTTTCATGTGATCGACAGCTATCTTAACGATTGCCTCAGCTAAATGAACTTTGTCACAGGACCTAATCCTGCATCGACCTTGCCTTACACCCATGTAGAATCACGAGTTCATACGTTCATAAGGTATAAATGCAGAATTAGATAATTTGGTCCATCGAGTCTGCTTTGACATTCGTTCACTGTTGATATGCTCATCATCCCTGTTTCCTGGTCCTTTCCCCATAACCCTTCAGCCATTTAACAATTACAAGTCTCGGGTGTAAGTTTGCTCGCTGAGCTGTAGAATTGATATCCAGACGTTTCAATACCTGACCACGTAACATCATCAGTGGCGACCTGCAAGTGAAGCGAAGCTGTTGTCTCCTGCTTTCTATTTATATCTTTCTCCTGGATGGGGTTCCTGGGGTTTGTGGTGATGTCATTTCCTGTTCGTTTTATGAGGGGTTGATAGATGGTATCCAGATCTATGTGCTTGTTTATGGCGTTGTGGTTGGAATGCCAGGGCTTTAGGAATTCTCTGGCATGTCTTTGCTTAGCCTGTCCCAGGATAGATGTGTTGTCCCAGTCGAAATGGTCCCAACGTCATCTATAAAATTCGATGCAAGGGCTGACACAAATACTATGTAGGACAAACAGGAAGAAAGTTAGCCAACAGGATACATGGACACAAGCTAGCCACAAAAAGACACGACCCCCCTCTACCTCATAGCCCTACACACGGATGAAAACAAAATTTCGACTGGGGCATCACAACTATCCTGGGACAGGCTAAGCAAAGACATGCCAGAGAATTCCCAGAGGCCTGGCACTTCCAACCACAACGCCATAAACAAGCACATAGATCTAGATGCCATCTATCAACCCCTCAGAAAACGAACAGGAAATGACATCTTCACAAACCCCAGGAACCCCATCCAGGAGAAAGATATAAATAGAAAGCAGGAGACAACAGCTTCGCTTCACTTGCCGGTCGCCACTGATGATGTTACCTAGCCAAGTAATGAAACGTCTGGATATCAAACCTACAGCTCAGCGAGCAAACCTACACTTAACCTCAACATGAGCTACAAACCTTCACAAACCTTGCGAATTACAAGTCTGTCGAAACCCTCCTTAAAGTTACTCACTCTCCCAGTATCCACCGCGCTTTGGGATAGCGGAATCCTCAGATTCACAAACCTTTGGGCGCAGTAGTTTCTCCCCAACTCTAATTTTCCTGCACATTGTCCTAAAATTGTGACCTCTTGTTCTAGAATATCCTACGAGAGGAAGCACATTTATTTGATCCATAGCTTTTATCATCTCGAATACAATAATTTAATCTTCCATCATTGTTCCATATTCCAGCATATAGGCTGAGTCACTGCTTAAGTCGAAGACTGTGTTTATCTGGTGTCACTTTGAACTCCAAATATATATGTACTGCTCAATACCACTTAGTACAAGAAGCCCCGAATTTCTCTGATCAATCTAGTAAATCTACACTAATGTGACTCCAATACCAAATAAGGAGCCAAAATTATGCATGATACTCAACTGCGGTCTCACCAAAGTCTTTTATAGTTGCAACAATACTTCCTTAATTAAGTCGCCTTTCATTTCTTTGACCCAAACGCAAGGCATTGCATTCATCCACACCCGCTCCATCTGCCACATTTTGGCGCATTCTCCCAACCTATCTATATCCATTTAGCAGGTTCTTATTTCCTAAATGCAATTTTCCATCTTGCCTATTCTTATTTTATTCACAGATTTTCCTATGGTGCCTTCTACCCTAATATCCTAGGTGGTAATGCAGACTCTAAATACTTGGGGTCCAAGGTTGTCCTTTGCCACAGCACCAAAGCAGTTCCACAAAGTAAACTACCTCCCACCCTCCAGAGATGCCCAACGTCGAGCACGGGCGCCACCTCACACAAACACCCTAGGCATGGGAACACGATACAATATAGAATATAGAACATAGAACAATACAGTGCAGGACTGGCCCTTCGATCCTCGGTGTTGCACCGACCATGAACTATTCTCTGCTCGTCCCCCTACACTATCCCATCATTATCCATGTGCTTCTCCGAGGATTATTTAGATCTCCCTAATGTGGCTGAGTTAACTACATTGGCAGTAAGGGCATTCCACGCCCTCACCACTCTCTGAATGAAGAACCTGTCTCTGACATCTGTCTTAAGTCTATTACCCTTCAGTATGTAGTTATACCCCCTCAAACAAGCTAACGTAATCATCGTAAGAAAAATACTTTCACTCTCTATTTTATCTAATCCTCTGATCATCTGGTAGAGGAATTGAGTTCCGGAGTCCTGAGGTCATGATGCAGTTGTATAAGACTCTGGTACGGCCGCATCTGGAATATTGTGTGCAGTTTTGGTCGCCATACTATAGGAAGGATGTGGAGGCATTGGAACGGGTGCAGAGGAGGTTTACCAGGATGTTGCCTGGTATGGAAGGAAAATCGTATGAGGAAAGACTGAGGCACTTGGGGCTGTTTTCACTAGAGAAAAGAAGGTTTAGGGGTGACTTGATTGAGGTGTACAAGATGATTAGGGGGTTAGATAGGGTCGACAGTATGAACCTTTTCCCGCGTATTGAGTCGGGTATTACAAGGGGGCATAGCTTTAAATTAAGGGGGGGTAGATATAGGACTGATGTTAGGGGTAGGTTCTTCACTCAGCGAGTCGTTAGTTCATGGAATGCCCTGCCAGTAACAGTGGTGGACTCTCCCTCTTTATGGGCATTTAAGAGGGCATTGGATAGGTATATGGAGGATAGTGGGTTAGTGTAGTTTAGGTGGGCTTGGATCGGCGCAACATCGAGGGCCCAAGGGCCTGTACTGCGCTGTATTCTTCTATGTTCTATGTTCTATGTTCTAATTAAATCCCCCATAGCCTTCTTCTTACCAATGAGAAAATACCCAAATCTCTCAGCCTTTCCTCATAAGACCTTCCCTCCAAACCAGGCAACATCCTGGTAAATCTCCTCTGCATCTTTTCCAATGCATCCATTTCCTTCCCGAAATATGGCGGCTATAATTGTACACAATATTCCAAGTGTGGCCGCACTAGCGTTTTGTATAATTGCAGCATGATATTGCAGCTCCGGAACTCAGTCCTTCTATCAATGAAACCTAACACACTGTATGCCTTCTTAACAACTTTCAGGGATCTATGTACATGGACTCCAAAATCCCTCCGCACATCCACACGACCAATAATCTTTCCATTGACCCCGTAGTCTACCTTCCTGTAATTCTTCTCAAAGTACATCACCTCACATTTAGCTGCAATGAACTCCATTTGCCACCTCTCAGCCCAATTCTGCAATTTATCTAAGTTCCCTTCATACTGTAACATTGTTCCAAACTGTCCACTGCTCCACCGACTTTAGTGCCATCTGCAAATTTACTAATCCATCAACCGATGCCTGCGTGTAAGTCATTTATACAGATGTCAAACAGCAGTGGTCACAAAATAGATTCTTGTGGCACGCCACTAGTAACTGGATTCCAGGCTGAATATTTTCCATCAACCACCACTCGCTGCCTTCTTTCAGAAAGCCAGTTTCTAAACCAAACTGCTGTATCACCTTCAATCCATTTCTTCTGCATTTTATCCAACAGCCTACCCTGTGGAACCTTATCAAAGGCGTCAATTGCCCTACTCTCATCGACATGCTTGGTCATCTACTCAAAAAACTCAATGAGATTTGTGAGACACGACTTGCCCGTGACGAAACCATGTTGACTATCTGAAATCAAATTGTTGCTTGCAAGATGACTATAAATATTATCTCTTATAATCTTTCCAAAGCCTTTCATACAAGAGAAGTAAGGCTTACTGGTCTATAAACAATAGAAGTAAGGCTCACCAGGTCCAACTTGGTGCGAAGGCCTCCCCCGCAGGAGAATGAGGCATGGCCCCACTTTCACACATGAACCAGGGCATTTTGGTGTTGAGTGAAGGCTGCAGGCTCTCAACTTGAGCCAGCGTCCAATACGCTGCGGCTCCCTCCACTACACTGGTTTCTGGTGTAGTGGTTCCAGCATTTAATTGCTGCCGCCATGATTTGAAGACATTCGCGTTGACAAACCAGATCCCCTAGAACAGCCAGCACACAACAGCCATCAATATGCACTTGCACCTTCACTGCACCATCCGAGTTAGCATGGTTCCACTCAGCAGCCAAGCAACAGGGAACTTCACATGCACACGCTCCATCACCTGAACAGTAAGGAAGGTGGCATTGCGCTTCAACATTAAGGAAGAGCAGCACACAGACACAAAGGAATCATCCATAGAAGTGACCCGCTGCACCAGCCTTCCACACCTCTCCATCAGCCCTGGCCAAGGAAACCGCACCCGCACTAATGCCTGAGCAGGATAGCTATGCTGGCTAAGGCACTCTAGGCACAGCGGAATAAGTGCATCATTGCCAATGCCCTCCACAGCAAGGTTGCTGCAAAACAACCAGCAAACTTCCACCAGCCCACACGGCTGCAGTGGCTAGAAACAATACATCAAGAAGCATCGCACTTAGGTTTGGTGTAAAGTCAAGGAAACTCTGCAAATCACTCACTTTCAAACAGATGAACCTTAAGGTACCAAAATCTCCTACTCCAGGGAAACAAAACTACACCTCTAACCGCCTTGGTCTCCCCTCCAAAATAACGTTCAGGGTGCTGAGGCTCCCCATAGCACGGAACTGACACCCGGGACAAGCAGCCCTAAGATGCCGCAGACCCGACGCGATTGCCCGCAATCTCCCCACGACAAATCCAACCTTAACATTTCACATAACCAATGTACGCCTCTCAAACTCCAATGAGCTAAAATTAGCAACAATGTTCCTCCAAATCCACCCTCACGTTTGATTATCCCACTGTCAACCACGAGACGCGACTCACTCACTTATTTTGGTGTTTGGATACAGTTATCCGAACACGCTAACATTCCGCCAGACACAAAATACCCCACAGCAAAATGCTGGCCCTGCTGCTACACAGAAGAGCACAACCCCGCCAATCCTGCTGCAGTCTGCGTACCACCCCATGCAAATATGCAAAGGTTTGCAGGTGGGCAAGAGTTGTTCAATGGAGAACAGACCATAAGTTTAGATACATGGATGAAAGACCTGGGAAGGCCTGGAATCAGTGCAGGCTTACAATAATCTGATAGCTTTTTCCAACTATCTCACGTCAATACCTGGTAAAATCTGTTAACACAGAAGTTGTCCATCCAAAATCTTGACTGATTGAGTAGGTTAATTTCCTGTGATTTGTCATCTCTCCATTTTATTCTGCAAACTTGCTGAGCCACTGCTTAAGTCTAAATCTGCTTTGATCTGGTACCACTCAAAACTTCAATTATCCATCCGGACTTTTCTGCGTGTTGTTCTCTGTTTGAGTGTTTCTCTCCCGTCATTTAGAAAGTATGTAGTCTTCCACGTACAACAATTGAATCCTGTGAGGCTGGGCTCACTTTTGCTTTGGCCCATGTGAGGTACATTCTGATCTGTTTTCTTCCCTCTTGAATCAGGTTTGTCCATATATATATATCACCCATTTTCTTCAGTTCTATTCTGGTATATATTCAAAATGGCTGAACGTCATTTTGTGAGGCAGACAGTGAGGATGTCAACTGTAAAATGATATAGTTGGGCGAGCGAAATGGGGACATAATGAATGCGACAGATAGAATTCAATGCAGAGAAATGTGAAGTGTTGCATTTTGAAGATCAAAAAAGGAATTAGAAACTTAATCTCACCGTTCAAAAGACTTTGCTGGAAAAGAATAACCAAGCTGATTGAAAAAATATGTAGTTTTATTATGGAAGGATATGAGATCTTAGGGTTCACAAACAGAACTGAGTACAAAACAGGAAGTGAATTCTCCTTAATGCTGTTAAAACTAAAGAACATTTAAAATGGCATATAAAATTTAAGTGGGAATCCAAAGCCACTTGTACTGGAGAGTTGTGTATTATCTCTGCCCATTACCTGAAGTCTGCTATTCTCATCTGGATCGTAAATCTTGTAGTTTATCGCGTGTCGGAGACTGTACTCCTTTTTCTTTCGCTCGTGGGAGGCACAGTGACTCAGTGTTAACGCTGTTGCCTCACAGCGCCAGGGTCTGTGTGCAGTTTGCATATTCTCCGGGTGCTGTTCCTTCCGTACAGGTGAATTAGTCCTGCTAAATTGCCCAGAGGATTCGGCGCATTAATCAGAGTTATGTATATATAGTAAGGGCATCTGTCTGACCCTTCGGAGGGTCGGTGTGGACTTGTTGGGCCAAATGACCTATTTCCATATTGTAAGAATCTCAATCAATCCTTGGCTCGGGATCTGCAACTAGGGCAAAATTCTTCATTGCATTTCATTTATCAAGCTCTGTTGAAGTTTATAAATTTCAGTCAGATCTAATCTTATCCTGAGAAACTATTCTCAACGTAGGCGATCCCCAATTACACCCAAGTGAACCTCTGCCGCACTCCATCAAAGTCAAGTATTTCCTACCTTGGAGCAGAAAATCAAAGCTGCATGTGATATGCTAGTTATAGTCGCCGAAAATGCACTGCATAACAGCCTTTTATGTTATCCCTACTTCAGAACGCAAATCCTTTTCTCAATTAAGTCAAATAAAGTATCTGCTCTCCTAATTACATTTTGCATCTGCCTGCCTAGTTTCATTGCAGGATAAATTTCTGCAGAAGTTGGAATCTATAGCGAAGATAACAAAGTATATCGATCACAGTGGCTCAGACAGCATCCATCAGAGCCTAGATGACTCTTCAGCAGAGGTAGAGAAATATCGTCATGGCAACATTTATGGTACAGTTACAGGGTCTGTGAAAATGATGGGAAGCAGACTGCTGTAGGAAAATTATACTGATAGTTTCGATGACGTGATCAGAATGTGAGACTCGCAAAACATTGGTGAGTCCAACTGCCAGACTTGAAATAACAGACAGTCTAACTGAAGGGGAGAGCGGGAGAGAGAACATATGGACAGAGAATCAATAAACAAAGCTAAAGTAAAGAGAAGAAATGAGCGAGTGTAATAAGTAAAGCTAAAATATAGGGAAGGCAAGGAAGTTGGTTCAAAACGGGAAGGTGTTGAACACAATATTGTGTCCAGAATGGTGTGAAGGGCGTGGTCTGATGAGGATATGTTGTTCATCCAGCTTGTGCTGTGATTCACGAGAACGCTGCAGCATGCCTAGGACAGATAAGTGGGCATGTGACCATGATGCTGTGTGAAAATAACCAGCTGTGGAAACTTCATTGTCCTACTTGCACAAAGACCAGAAATGCTCTGCAAAGTGAGCAAACAGTCTGCGTTTGTTTTCTCCAATGTAGAGTAGGCCACATGTGTGTAGCAAATATTATACATAAGTATCTAGGAGGTACAGATGAAATGATACTTCAGCTAGAAAGATTGGATAGTGAGTACAGAGGAGGTGAAGGGGCAGGCGCTGCAACTTCAGCAGCTAAATGGGAAGGTGCTGTTGCGGGGCGGGGCGGCATTGGTGTTGGAGGTCATGGAATGAATGAGAGTGTCCCGGGGGGAACACAGACAGGGCAGTGGGGAACATCTGTTTGGTGGTTGACTTCTGCTGGAGTTGCCTGAAATGGCAGAATATGGATCGTTTTAATGTAGAGGCCGGTGGGATAAAACGTGAGGACAAAAAGAACCTGACCACGCTGTGATGGATGAGAAAGTGCATGGGGCAGAAGAACGGGTAATAGGTTGGATGCGGTTGAGGGCCCTGTCAACGACAATGGTCGGGAAACAATGATTTTTGGAAAAAAAACCATGTCAGCAGCGTTGTTTTACAAAGTGGCACAGTCAAATGAGATGCGACACAGGCGATGCAACTGAGAGAATGGGATTGAGTTCTGACTGGAATTTGGGTGTGACAAGCTGTATTGAAGGTAACTATGCGAGTCTGTTATTTTGTAATGGATTTCAGTCGACAGTGTATTCCCTGAAATGGAGAGAGAGAAGTCAAGAGAAGGAAGGAAGTGTTGGATGACGTGAAAGTTATAGAGGGTGCAGATAAAGCGATACACTTTTCAAGGCCCAACGCAGGGAGCCTGAGACGGCTCTGAAGCAGACTTCCATGTACCGAAAAGAAGAGTTTGGGGTATGCGTCGGGGAGTGCAGGACTGGAATAAGGATTGTTCACCTTCCATATCAGAGGCAGGCATGCAGTGCCCATAGCCAGTCTTTTAACTTGGAAATAGTGAAATAAATTAAGGAGAAATTATTCAATGACAGAACAAGTTCAGCCGGGGGAAGGATGGCAACATTTCGCTTTTCAGATGAGTTCCCCATCAATCAATCTATTAATGATCGCGAAAGGAGCTGACAATTCGCCTCAGAAGAATAAAATAATAAATTGCGTTGTGACTTAAAACAAATGCGGTCATCGACTAGACAGGGAGTGGTGAATGGTTCCTTTTTCTGCTGTGATCAGCATATGAGCCACAGTTTTTCCTCTGTGAAGCACATCTTCATTTGTCGACGATTTCAGGATATAAATCTAACATCAGACAACTGCATACATTCAAATACCCTTACAACCACGGGAATTAAAAATGAGTAAGACTTTAAGTCCCTCAAATCTGAACCACCATCAATTGCATATTGACTTTCCAATATTTGTCACCTCCACTTTCCTGCCTTCTCTTGTAATCCTTTATTCTAAATTGCCGGTGACAGGCAATTTAGGCAACAGGAGAGATGAAAATATCTGCATACCACTCGGGAAGACCAGGTCCACGAATTGAGGTTTATGTTGTGCAACAGGGAATACATGATATTAAAGTATGAGGAAGGAGCCGTGGAGTCGATGTGACACAGAAACAGCAAAGGAACGACTTGAACGATCATCAGTTAACAGAACAGCAAGAGAGGTACTAAGAAAATTATGCTGCAGAGGCCACAGGCAGGCTGAACATTTAGACATGGGGAAATGGAATAGTGGGAGATGAGCATTCAGAAAAAAAAGTGTTGAAGATGATCATCAGCGAGGAAGCAGCTGCAGAAATAAAAGTTGTACAGATAGACCATGCCAAAGAAGAGCATGCGAAAGCAATACCAATGAGGAGAGAAAATCAGTCGAAGTAAGTGAGGACATAAAGACTAGCAGCAGGAATAGGCATAAAGCTCTTCGTCCAAGCTCCTCTTTTACAATTATCAAGATTGTGTCTCTATTTCAATCTTTTTCCTTCTTTTCCCCATACATTTTGATATCTTTTCCAAATGAGAAAAATCTATCTCTTCCCTGAATGTATTCCATGATTTGATATCTACAGCCTTCTGCGCTCGAGAATTTCCAGTGAATATCCTTTCTTTCTCTCAATCCGAAATAGTGGACACTGTAGTCTGAGATGATCATCTTGACTCCCTCGCAGGGAAAATGTGAAACCAGCATCAATCAGATGAAATTAATACATGTACAGAGATCCGTTCTTACACATTCATTGTCAGTCTAGTGATTCTCCACTGCATTTCCTCTATGGTAAGAATATCTTTCGTTAGGTAGAGTGCCTACAATTGCAGGGGTGGTCTCAGCAAAGGCCCTGAATAGCTTTGAAAGGACATTGACTTCCTAACTGCTTACTGCACCTGCCTGCTTTCTTTCATTAACTGATGTACAAGGACACCAGATCACTTGTGCATCTGCACTTCCCAATTTATCACTATTTATATGATGGCCTTCCTTTCTGTTATACACGAAGGTGTATAATTCAGTCCATCCTATCGGAAGGATGTTGGGCGAATTGAAGGAATCCTGAAAACATTTCCATGGATGTTGAAAGAGTTGGACGATTTGTGCTGTAGGGAGAGGTTGAATAGGCTGTGGCTGTTTTCACTGGAAAGCCGGAGGCTGAGGGCTGATCTTATAAAGGTTTATAAAATCATGAAGCGCATCCATAGAATCATTAGACGAAGTATTTTACTGGGGTTGGGGAGTTAAGAAATGGAGGCCATGCGTTTAGGTTGAGAGGGACAAGATATAAACGAGATCTAAGGGGCACATTCTTCACGCAGATAATGGCGAGTGTATGAAATTTGCTGCCAGAAGATGCGGTGAAGGCTGGTACAATTGCATCGTTTAAAAGGCATCTAGATGGGTGTTTGAATAGGAAGAGTTTGGAGGGCTTTGGGTGCTGAAAGTTGGGATAGAGTAGTTTGGAATATCTGGTCGGCATGGTTGTGCTGGAGCGAATGCTATACATCTCTAAGATTCTATGACTCTATCTTCCACAGTTCCACACATAAAGCAAAGAAAAAGTAACATGTAGCTTCAGAAGTAATTGGCAAACCATATTCTCGTTTAAAGGAGGACAATAATTTCTCAGTAGCGAAGCAACTCTTGAACCCTTGATCACATTTCGAAAACTGAGTGCAAGCCTGATCTCCCAGTTTTCATAAGGATATCAAATAACTTATTATTCTTTCTTCATTCTTTACGTTCAGATTTCTGTCTTAAAATAGACTCTTCTAATTGTTTAGCAGTGTCCTCCAAATATGGTATTGAGGAAACGCCCTTCTAGAAGCATCTTGTTAGGTCGGTCAGGAACAGTTGGCTTTCAATAAAGACATATTTTCCAAACTTCAAATGGGTATCAACTCAAAATGTTTTCACGTGGTAGGAATTGAAATCAAACTTTTTGGAGAAGAAAACTCAGCACGCAAGTTAGCATCTGTGGAGACAAAGTAGTGTTAACATGCCTGGTTCAGAGACCGTTCTTCACATAGCATTCCTTTGTTCCAGGAGGGAAAACCAGTGAAATTGATTGAAAAACTTGTAAGTCATGGTTTTCAAATTAGGTGATCAACACGACTCCAAAAGGTCCAAGTATAACTTCAATAATACATAACACAGCTGCTGCTGAGATATTCCGCTAATATGAAGGAACAAATGCTGCAGAAGTTGGATATTTGAACAATAAATAGAAAAATGCATGGAAAAAGCAACTAGTCTGGTGTGACCAGTGAACATTTAAAGAAAATAAAATTTTGAATTCAATTTGTTAGATTTTGGTACTCTTCGTTTGGTGGATACAGTGGACTTGGGATACTGTAAATCTAAAGCAAGTGCAGATAATGCTCGAGATACGCAGCCAACCTTGCAGCATCTGGGGACGGCGCAACAGATTTTATGTTTCAAGTCAGTATGACTCTTACTCAGAACTCCTAAGCTTCTTCTTCTAAGTTTAGAAAGCGGTGAGTTTGATTAAAAGATTTCCCATTACAATGCTTCCCATTCATAGCACAGTGAATGTCGATGCAGAGCATGTTGACTTGGTGATGTGTCATGAGGCAGACTTGATAAGGGAACTATGTTGAATGAACCGCTAGGATCTGTGGCCATCTTAATATATAATTTATCCCTTTAGATTGAGAGGGAGAAAGTGGAATCAGCTGTAAAGAGAAATACATGAGGGAGGAGATGAATGAAGTTGATTGGAAGGAAACAATATCAAAGAAGATAGTGGAGGATCAATGGCAGACATTCTTGGGATGGAGAGGCGGAATTATGGAAACACAGCAAACATTCATCCAAAGGAAAAGGAAACATACTAAAAGAGTGGTTGAGAGTAACGTCAGCTGACAAGGGACGTTAGAAATAGCAAAGGAGCAAAAGAAGCAAAAAAGAAGTTGCAAATACTAGTGAGAAGCCAAAGGAATGGGAAGCTTTTAAAAACCAGCAGAGGACAACTGATGAAAAACAATTTGCAGAGAACATATTGGATTTGAGAATAAACTAGCTAATAATATTTAAAACAATTACAATAATTCGTGTTTTTTTAAAGAAAAGCATGTAAGGAAGAGGCAAAGTGGACATTGGACCACCAGAACTTGAGCTGGAGAAATAGGAATGGGCAAGAAGGAAATGCCAGAGGAAGTAAGCAGAAACTTTGCGTTATTCACTACCGCGGACGAGACCAGTAGCACATATGAGAACGTCAAGAGAGTCAGGGTCACAGCTGATTGCCGTGGTCATTTTTGAAGAGAAGAAGCTGGGAATGTTCAAAGGTCTGAAGTTGCAATTATCATGTAGACCGCATGATCTACGCACCAAAGTTCTGAAGGAGATAGATGATGGGATTGTGGAGGCATTTATGCTGATCTTCCAGGAATTACTGGAGTCAGAGAGGATCCCAGAGGACTGGAAAATTACTAATATAACGGGCCTGTTAAAGGAAGGAGGGATGCAGAAGACAATAGATTATCGGCCAGTTATAATGACGTCTATCGTCATTTAAAATTTAGAGTTATTTATTAAGGGAAATGTGAATGTGTCATGAGGCAGACTTGATAAGGGAACTATGTTGAATGAACCGCTAGGATCTGTGGCCATCTTAAGATATAATTTATCCCTTTAGATTGAGAGGGAGAAAGTGGAATCAGCTGTAAAGAGAAATACATGAGGGAGGAGATGAATGAAGTTGATTGGAAGGAAACAATATCAAAGAAGATAGTGGAGGATCAATGGCAGACATTCTTGGGATGGAGAGGCGGAATTATGGAAACACAGCAAACATTCATCCAAAGGAAAAGGAAACATACTAAAAGAGTGGTTGAGAGTAACGTCAGCTGACAAGGGACGTTAGAAATAGCAAAGGAGCAAAAGAAGCAAAAAAGTAGTTGCAAATACTAGTGAGTCCATGGAAAAATATAATAAAGTTTCTATGGCTTCGTCACGAGGGGTTCATGCATGATGAGTCTGTTATATTTCTTCAAAGAGGCACCAGTGATGTTAGACAAAGGTCAGCCATTCGATGCACTCTATTTGGATAACCAGGCGGCCTTCTCCAGTAGATTATTAAGGCATTTAAGATGACTGTTGAGGCCGTATTCTGGCATAAATAGAGGATTGGCTGACTGGCAGAAGGCAAAGAGTAGGAAATGAATGGGTCTTTTTTCAAGATGGCAGCCAGTGACGAATGAAGTTCATCAGGAGTCAACTTTAGAACCACAGCCATACTTCTTAAACATAAAAAACTTAGGCTATCAAATTGAGAGCATTTTTGCGGTTTTCCCAAAAGATGGGCGGAGGGGCAGCTAATGTTGAGGGGAAAAAAAGGAGGCGATAGAAGGAGTTAGATAGTTAGAGGGACAATGATGTGGCCGATGTAATTGGTAGAAAGAACACTGACAGAGACTATTTTCCAAATGGAGAAGACGTATGGAAATCTGAAACGCAAAGCTTAATTCAAGATTCTATTGTATACAATTATCGTCAGTTTATAGTCAGAAAGGTGAAAACAATGTCAGCATTCATTTCAAGAGTGCTGGAATTCCAGATCAGGGATGTATTGCTGAGAGTGTCTCAGGCTCTGGCCAGATGGCAATTAGTGCTTGTATATAGGCAACCATGTGTTGGCATTGGGGGTTCCCCAGGACGTTCACAAGAATTATGCCTGAGATGAAGCGCTTGTCATTTGAAGAGCGGACGAAGACTGTGGGTCTGCATTCTCTGGAGTTTAGAATGATAACGAGATATTTCATTAACAACTGCAGAATACTGAGAGGACTAGAGTGAAGGTGAGGAACATGTTTTCACTAGTAGGAGACGAGGACCCGAAGACACCATCTCAGATGAAGGGGCTTGCCTTTAGAACCGAAATGAGGATGTTACTTCTTCTGGAGTTCCGAAATTTATCAGACGTGATTGCCATCTGGAAGCAGATTCCACAGCCCGAATGATCTTGTTATGCCCTACGTCTTGTGGTCTTATGAACTTAAATGACCATATTGAACATGAAAATGCTGATTTGCAACTAGTTACTTTTAATATAACAACAAGAACTTAAGCAAGTAACTGGATGCAAATATGTTTTTATACATGGAACATGTCTGTACATAATCGGGATGGTCTACACTTAATGTACAGAAAGTTGAGATTAAAAGGAGATACAGTCTCAGTGAGATGTTTAATGCGACAGTGATTATGTTGATATCAAGAATGAAAACATGACTGACATCCCCAAAGACAAATTCAATACTTTTTTGTCTGGTTATCTCTCAATTACATTAAAATTCATTTTAACTTTTTTCTTATTTGTGAAAAAATGTAACTATTCCTTCTTTATTCTCATGCAACTTTATTTGAGAAACGAATCAGAGTCGATTAAGAAGGCGAGAAAAGCTGTATTGCTCCATTGAGAGATAAACAACCGCTGGGCAGCAGATCACTCATTTAGAATAAATTACACTGAAATCACCAAATTACCTAATTATTCCCCTGAGGTCAGTCATCAGTTAAAAAGAGAACATTATTAATTGAAATGCAGAAGGTGCACAGAGCCTCTGACTGAAATGCATGGAATACCAAAGGGCTTGACTTTTGCCATTTACTATCCGCTCATTGCAGCTATTGGAGTACCAGGTAAGTTGTTGAGGTTTGGGGGAGCTGCACGAATATTTGTGAGCTGCAGCAATTTTCCAATTTTATCAACAGCACTTCTCTCTACTACTGTTATGACATTATATTTTGTTATTTTTCTCTTTTTTTTCAAATTATTTACCTGCAATTGGCATAATTATCATTATGTTACCATGTAATTTTCTGAACTAAACAGCATTCAACCTGTATTTGAGGTGCTGCTATCTTTATAATATTAGTTATTAGTGATATATTTCTCCCTTTAACGTTGTAATTTTACATTTTTTACATCAATACCACAAGCTTCGTTTTCAATTTCAGCCCTTTAATATCATATGATCCTGTTTCATTTCATCATTTGAACGATGCTTTGTGCCTCATTTACCATTATCACCTGAAATTGAAAATCTGGTTCCACCGAGTAATCACTTTCTTTTTCTGTCAAAATCTTGACAGTGCAATCCAGTTGTATGTTTGACAGTACTTTCGTCAGTTAGTAGGTATATTGTAATGAATTGATTATAGTATAAATGTAATTTTAATATTTAATTCATGGTCAGTGAATTGTTAAACTATTATCGCAGCTACATTAGGACATTATGCTACTAGTGTAGCAAATAATTGCAAAGTATCATATTATTATAATTATACACATATCAATCAATAGTGTTCAAGAGTGTGCTGGTGGTTAAATCCAGACAAAGTTTTGATTGTATGAATATTAACACATTGTGCTATTCAGAAATAAGATGTGAAATTATTATAAGATTATTACAAAGAAGAAGGATCGTTTATGTTATTGTCACTGCGTCATTTTTAATTTATGACATTGACACAACACGGTTTATGTACATGTTTTGTGCTTTGGAAGTAGAATAATCCACATAAATGATACATGATCGAGAGATATGAAGCATTTTAGAAGTTAGAAAATTATCAATAAGTTTTGAAAAGTCTATAATAGTCAGAAGACTTCAATAGTCTTCAGAAGTCTATAATAGTCAAAACAACTTCATACACCAGTTGTTCTTTGACTAAAGAATGATTCAAACTCTCAAAGCGCAGAACGTTTTTGCTAATCTCTACATCAGACCAGTGATTCACTTATGAATTATTTTCGCGCTGAATTTTTAGCAACTGATGTCGGAATTTTCCCTCCTTCCAGCAACAGGCAATGACTCAGGAAGATTCTTTACTCACAATTTCTCCACATTTAGCGAGACATCATTACTGTTGGCATCTCTCTGACAAAAGTTATAATGAATTGTAACAAATATATCTCCTGCAGGATGAAACTTAGCAGTTTTGCTGGTAGACAGTGATGAAGGGCTGAATTTTCAAGGAAGATCTTTTTTTTTTTATTCGAACTCCAGATCTTAATGAAGTGTTCGGATAAAAGGAAAGGTCGCTGCAAGAATGAGCTGATAGACTTTACTTTTTCCTTTGCAAATTGAACAGAAACGTGAATTGTCTATTCAGGCCTAATTTTCTCGATCTATCTGATCAATTTGACTGCCAACATTTCCAAATGATTATTATAAGTGTAGCAATTGTTGCCCCTCAGCAAATGTGAATGTATTTCCTGATTATAATTTCACAGTCTCCTGGAAAATCAAACAATGTGATTATAAATCTGATCATAATCACTGTTGCATGCATGCAATGTGACTCAATCATTTTGTTATTTGCTTTTACTCTCACTCCTTCTCATACCGTTTCTGGATTTCTATTACAGCTAACCTGACAGTGATTGTGATCCTTTCTCGAAGAAGGTGTGGTCTATCTGGATGCATAACCTGTTACCTGGTGTCCATGGCAGTGACAGATCTTCTTGTTACAGTCACATCAGTTATATTAAATCGAATTGCTGGTATTTATTTTCCAGTGACTTTCCTGTCCATCACGCCAATCTGCAGTCTCCGTTCAGCAGTTATGTTTGCAACAATAGACAGCTCTGCCTGGTTAACGGTCGCTTTCACATTTGATCGATTTGTAGCCATTTGTTGCCAGAAACTGAAACTAAAATATTGCACAGAAAAGACAGCAGTGCGGGTGATAACAATCTTATCCGGAGTCTCCTGTATAAAAAATGCTTTCTTGTATTTCATATATGACCCTGTTTACATGTTTAATAATGTACCATGGTTCTGCAGTGTAAAATCAATATTTTACAATTCATATGCATGGGCTGCGTATGACTGGATTCGTTGCATTACAAACCCTTTTCTCCCGTTCATTCTTATTTTACTGCTCAATGTTTTGACTGTAAGACACATTGTAGCAGCTAATAGGGCCCGCAGAAGATTCCGAGCACAGAGCAATGGAGAGAATCAGACTGACCCAGAAGTGGAGAAACGGAGGAAGTCCATTATTTTACTCTTTGCCATATCGGGAAGTTTCATCCTCTTATATTTGTTATTTTTTGTAACCATAATTTATGTACGAATTGCGAATCTTACCTATTTTTCAGGTTCTAATTTCAGTCAATCAACATTTCTTCTTGAGGAAAGCGGATATATGTTTCAACTTCTGAGTTCCTGTATCAATCCGTTTATTTATGCTGGGACACAGAGTAAATTCCGAACTGAGTTAAAGAATGGGGCAAAATATCCATTGGGCCTACTAATTAAATTACTGACCAAGCAAACATAGGGAAATCCTGCATGAAATTTATCTGTTTTGTTCATGTCACATGCAACACGTTCTGCAAGAGATTCTCTCTTTTAAAGCAGAATCCAACATATTAATTTTCGAAAGGAATTATTCATCCTTGCATATTTCAATCTGTAAAATGATTTCAATGAGTTTCCAATTGTTCTGGCCACGTTGACTCAGTCAGGTTTCAGTTTCATCAGCCGTTAAAGTTTGCTGCAGGTTAGTATAGATTTGCAATCAACAGTTGCTAAGTCATTCAGACAAGAGCTTGTTGATTTGCTGATTTGTTTTCTCTGTTAATTTATGCATGCATATATTGTGAACATGGCTGCCAAGAGCAGTTCCCCCTTTCCACCTGCACATTCGTGTCTCCAGTCTTAGACCTGGTTACACCCATGCCGTGGACCGTGATGAGCCATGTTTGCATGCACATTGCTTCCTTCAGCGATCAGTCGTTAACCAGTCTACAAAATTATTGATAACAGTAGCATTATTGCGGACACCAACGTTAAAATACTCGCTTGAAGCAGAACTTCGTCTGCCGTTCCAATAGTAATTATTACTAACGCGACGTCTGTCAGATTGTTGAGTATTTCTCCTGGGCTGTCTCCTAATTCTGACCCTGTTAATACTCCCACAGTATCCTCCACCAATTACAAGTGAACTGCTGAACGGAATTGTGTGACCTGAAACAACTCAGATATCTTTCATGCCGTCCAGAGAATAAAAGGAATATTGCAAAACTCTGAATTTCATCATTCTGGTTCATCACCTACAAGGAAGATAAAATAACTAACAGATAACAAGTTATCCTTATGACTATTCAAAGTTCCATCTGCATAATCGGCCCCACATGAAATTATGTTTTATTTGCATGTTTCTATTTCCTGGCCTTCATATACATCGCAACATTTCTGACATGTTGCCTTGTCTCTGTGCCTCCCAGCTCCAGGTCCTCATCCTTCTCAGTGTAAGATCCATGGCAATCCGCTTCTGGCTCATATTCTTTCTCAATTTTTGTTAGCTCTCCTGTCCTCATTGCAGACTTATCTTCATTTTCATATCAGTTCAAAAGTAAAGACACTCATTATGTCTTCAACAGCCGATCTTTCACAGGACCCCATATATGAGTCCTGCAAGCAATCATTCTAGACTCACTGTGCAGTGACCACAAATACCTCAAAAGTGTCATGCATGGCGAGTTTAACTTGCCTTAAAAACGTTATAAACCATAGCATGGACAACAATCTGTCAGCAGATCCTAAGTATTCTCCCAAAGTTTTCATTTTAAATAATGTCCACTTCAGTTGCTAGAATGTGCCAGTCCCGAGTCAAATTTATGTAATGTAATCATTGGGCAAGGTGGAAAGAGCATACTGTATCCCACCATTAGTCACAACAGTGGGATCTTTATTTAATATCATAGGACGCTTTGATGTACATGACAATTGTCACATTTTACTCCTGTTAATTTTCCTATTGCTTGATCTCGATTTAATAAGCTTGTTTTGACTTCAACTCTCCATTTTTTCTCTCTGTGTTTCCAGTGTGTTGTTGATATTATGCATTGAATGTAATGTAAAGATGGGTGAAAATTCTGTTCAACATCGACACAATTTGAGTGTTTTCCATTGTTAGTTCACACTCTCACAACAAAGTTTTTTTTTTCTCTCGCCGTTATTTCTATTTGAACTCAACTTGAAGAATGTGGAATTGTCCTTAAAAATGTTAACTTTGTCTCATATTTTCATTTCATCCCCTGTTTTATTTAGTTTGCTTTTATTTTTTTTCCTGAACATCAATGTTGCCTTAAATCTATCGTACTTTGTACGTAATGTCTTTCAATATTATGCCACACTTACATTCGTTACTTCGTCATTGATAGGGCATCTACCTTTCGAATAGTATCGATCTTTATTGAAGAAACATGATAAGCTCCTTACAGTAGGCCATTTATTACCTGTAATTTTGTTTACTAACATTTTACAAGTAATACTGCCATATACTTCGTGTGTATATATTTCAAGTAAACTTCCTTCAAGGCTATGAGATGAGATATTAACTTATGACTAGAGGACGTCTTGCAATGAAATAATGATTTTATCCCATTTTATTGTATATTGCATTAAAGTAGACTCTTCTATTTACTTGCATCTGTAGTTTATAAATCTCCTGAAAAGACTCGATGCATTCATACTTCAAATAAAATCTGTTCAATCTAAATGGAGATTGTTGCAATATGTTTATCAAATCTGGATTACCTCTGAATTTCAAATTCGTTCTAATACTATTCTTAGAGTGCCCACCTACACGCCACACCACTGACATCTTCATTCTGGTGCTTGTTAGCTAACAGGGAAAATGTTATTTCATTATTTAATTTATTAAGTGGTTTGCAGTGTTTCCGCACAGCGCCAGTGGCCCAGGTCTCATTCCAGCTCGCAGCGACTGATTGTCTGGAAATCTTCACATTTTCCACGTGTCTGTGCGGATTTCCTCCGGGTGCTCAAATGACCTTCCACAGTCCAAAGATATGCAGGATAAGTGGACCAGATATGCTAGATGTCTGATTGTCTCCACATATGTGTAGGTTAGGTGGAAAAGATGACTAATAGGGAAAGGTTACGGGGTGAATCTGGATGGGAATGCTCTTCAGAGAGTCAGTGTGGATCTGTTGATGATGCAAATAGCCTGTTTCCATTCTGCAATGATTCTATAGATTTGGTTGATATGAAGTAAGTGCATTTATCATAGTTGAACAAATATATTATTAATAAAGCTGCACGAATCTCATTTTTGTGTGCATTGTTCCACGACGAGGTAAATCCCTCAGCAAATGTAAACCCAACGCACAGAGAAGTTCACCTCGCGCTGTAATCTTTTAAATTTCGAGGGGCAAATAATTATCCCAGAGGTCACTATTTAAAGTAAACACTAACAAGTTCAGTATTTAATTCCAACAGGGAATATTAAAACAACAGCATCTATTTACAGCTGCTTTCTCTTAAAGTTTGTTTTTTTTTACCTTTGACTCCACAATACTAGTCCAATTAAAAAAAACAACTGGTGAAGGTTTTCAAAAAAAAACACGTTTCAAAACCAGCCAGCTTTGTAGATTCTCCTTTGCAGCTTTTCCTCTGTAGGTTTTTTTTTTCTTGGTCGGCTTTGATGTTCTGCTGCATAAACGACTTTAAGACAGGTACCTATGAGAGCTGTTCAGTTACTGGTCTATAATTGATTATGCCTTGGCAGTTCTCCTTTTAACTGTTCAAAATGTCCGATTTTATTCCCCAAAATATCGGATTATTTCATTGGTTTTAAAGTCGTCAAATTAAAGTCGTCATAATTTAAATTGATTGGGTGAATTTGAATTTGGTTTTGTGTCATGGCAACTCAGCTGCACTGTTGATTTCACAGTCAAATATTCCATTTTAAATTCTTTCAGTACGCCATGTGCTTCTCTAATTCCGTGCAAGCTTCCAGTCTGTCTTAAAGGTACAGTACATGTCGACACCTTCATAAAACTTCCCAAATGAAAGAAAAGTACAATCATATTGAAAAATGTCCTCTCTATTCCTGAACCACATTATCTTGACATACATATGACTTAAATCTAACTTCATATTAATTTCTTCCCACATATGATAGAACACTGAATATATGCAAATCATATCTACACATTTTCAGTTAAATCCACAGTAATGCATCTGCAGTTAGATTCTTGTGGCATGGAACATGTACGCTATGTAAATTAAACGTTTGTAGCAAAAGATTCCAACGAAATAATCTCATATTGGTGATTTTAAAGCGTTCTAAGAATATACAAGAATTGTGATCCTTGCGCACAACCATCTCTGACTCATTGTTCATGACATACGCATCAGATTGTTGGAAGGCCAGGACCACACTCCATAGTTCTTTTTCCGTGATAGAGTATTACCCCTGTTTAATGTTGGTTTTCTTCGAAAAGTAACAACCTGGCAGTTCAAATCCATTATCACCTTGCTGCAGCAATACAGCTCCAACTACTGTATCACTAACATCGATGGCAATTTTGAAAGGTTTCGAAAAGTTAGGTTTAGTTAAAACTGATGCGGTGATTAATATTGCTTTCAAAAAGTCGAATGCCTCCTGGCATTTTTCTCTCCACCGAACCTTCAAATGTTTTAACGGGGCCACTATACTGTCGAAGTTTGGAACAAAGTTTCGATCATATCTGCTAAGTCCCAAAAATCGAAGCGCATCTTTCTTTGAGGTTGGTCGTGGAAAATTCTCGATGGCCTTCATCATTGCCTTCCGTATGGTCAATCTTTCAGAACTGATGTTATGTCCAAATAACCGTCACCTCTGCTTTCGCAAATTCAGTTTCAGTTTTGTTTAAGTTTATTGTCAGTTTTCCTTCTCTGAGTCGTTCAATGTACTCTGCCATCTGTACCATGTGATCTTTCGAGGACTGATGGAAGATCACGACATCGTCCAAGGAGACCGCGCAGCTTAGTTTACATACCGCAACTCTGTCCATGAGTCTTTGGAATGCAGTGGGTAGATTCTTCACTCCAAGAGGTATCACTTTGTATTCATATCGCACATTTAGGGTTACGAATGCAGAAATTTCTTTCATCGTCTCTGATATATGTACCTGCAGCCACCACACAGCAAGTCCAACTTGATGATTTAACTGACTTGTTCAACTTTCGCTGCACAGCTCTCCAATCTCCGTATTGGAGAAAAGTTCGAGTTTGTAACGTCATTGAGCTTCCGACTATCCACGCAAAATTATTGAATTCCTCTGCTTTGGAAAGTAAGACGATCAGCGATCTGCACTCGCTCTGACGTGATTCGTTGATATCATCATCATGCACCTCCTTCTGGACATGTCTGGCTTTGAAAGGATTAGGCCGGTCTGGGTATTGATTCATTGGAGCAGTATTCCCTCAATCTATCTCATGTAAAATAGCATTCGTCCTCAACTGATTCTTATATAATATATATATATAACATAGAACAATACAGCACAGAACAGGCCCTTCGGCCCACGATGTTGTGCGGAACATTTGTCCTAGCTTAAGCACCCATCCATGTACCTATCCAATTGCCACTTAAAGGTCACCAAAGATTGACTCTACCACTCCCACAGGCAGCGCATTCTATGACCCCACCACTCTCTGGGTAAAGAACCCACCCCTGACATCTCCCCTATACCTTCCACCCTTCACCTTAAATTTATGTCCCCTTGTAACACTCTGTTGCACCCGGGGAAAAAGTTTCTGACTGTCTACTCTATCTATTCCTCTGATCATCTTATAAACCTCTATCAAGTCACCCCTTATCCTTCGCCATTCCAATGAGAAAAGGCCTAGCACTCTCAACCTATCCTCGTATGACCTATTCTCCATTCCTGGCAACATCCTGGTAAATCTTCTCTGCACCCTCTCAAAAACTTCCACATCTTTCCTAAAGTGAGGCGACTAGAACTGCACACAGTACTCCAAATGTGGCCTAACCAAAGTCCTGTACAGTTGCAACATCACTTCAAGACTCTTGAATTCAATCCCTCTGCTAATGAACGCTAATACACCATAGGCCTTCTTACAAGCTCTATCCACCTGAGTGGCAACTTCCAAGACCTATGAACATAGACCCCAAGATCCCTCTGTTCCTCCACCTCACTAAGAACCCTACCGTTAACCCTGTATTCTGCATTCTTATTTGTCTTTCCAAAATGGACAACCTCACACTTGGCAGGGTTGAACTCCATCTGCCACTCCTCAGCCCAGCTCTGCATCATATCCAAGTCCCTTTGCTGCCGACAAGAGCCCTCCTCACTATCCACAACTCCATCAATCTTCGTATCATCTGCAAATTTACTGACCCACCCTTCGACTCCCTCATCCAAGTCATTAATAAAAATTACGAACAGCAGAGGACCCAGAACTGATCCCTGCGGAACTCCACTTGTAACTGGGATCCAGGCTGAATATTTACCATCTACCACCACTCTGACTTCGACCGGTTAGCCAGTTTTCTATCCAATTGGCCAAATTTCCCTCTATCCCATGCCTCCTGACTTTCCGCATAAGCCTACAATGGGGAACCTTATCAAATGCTTACGAAAATCCATGTATACTACATCCACTGCTCTACCCTCATCCACATGCTTGGTCACCTCAAGGAATTCAATCAGACTTGTAAGGCAAGACCTACCCTTCACAAATCCGTGCTGGCTGTCCCTAATCAAGCAGTGCCTTTCCAGATACTCATAAATCCGATCCCTCAGTACCCTTTCCATTAATTTACCTACCACCGAAGTAAGACTAACTGGCCTGTAGTTCCCGGGGTCATGCCTATTCCCTTTTTTGAACAGGGGCACAACATTCGCCACTCTCCAGTCCCCTGGTACCACCCCCGTTGACAGTGAAGATGAAAAGATCATTGCCAACGGTACTGCAATTTCCTCTCTTGCTTCCCACATAATCCTATGATATATCCCGTCAGGCCCGGGGGACTTGTCTATCCTCAAGTTGTTCAAAATGTCCAACACATTTTCCTTCCTAACATGTATCTCCTCTAGCTTACCAGTCCGTTTCACACTCTCCTCTTCAACAATACGGTTCCTCTCATTCGTAAATACTGAAGGAATGTACTCATTCAAGACCTCTCCTATCTCTTCCGACTCAATACACAGTCTCCCACTACTGTCCTTGATTGGACCTACCCTCGTTCTCGTCATTCTCATGTTTCTCACATACACATAAAATGCCTTTGGGTTATCCTTGATCCTATCCGCCAGAGATATTTCATGCCTTCTCTTGGCTCTCCTAATCCCTTTCTTCAGGTCCCTTCTGGCTGGTATATATACTGCAGCTAAAAAACTCTTCAACTGCCTTCTCCCCTTCTGAGACAGATAGTTTACTAACCTATCATACTCCACCCGGACGTCTTCATCTTATAATCTAATTTGAGGCACATCAAAATCCATCCCATCTGGACTTGATTCCTCACTTTGCGGGCAGTACCTAATACCAGTTTCTCGAAGTCATTCTTTCCAGTATTAACATGTTCACATGACAACCCTAATAACTTTCTTTCTATCTGGCATCTTTATTCGATAGTTCACCTAACTCATTTTTTTCTCTCAATTTGATTGTGACCACTAAACCTGGTTTGAGAGGAATGTCCTGTCACTGGTACAGCACTAACACGTCATCCCCTCGGGAAAACATCCGAGTCTCAGAGGTTTTATCTGCGACGTGCTTCATTATGCGTTGAGCCCTCTTGAGGTTGTACTTTGCTAACTCACCTTCTCGATTTAGTCTCTCCGTCACCTCCGAAATATATTCTAATTGTGAGATCTCCGACTTTGGTCTGGTCAATTTGTCTTTAATTAATTTCAAAGGGCTTTCCCTTCATGCCCAAATATTAACTCGAAGGGAGAGACCTGAGTAGATTCGTTTCGGACATCTCTAATGGCAAACAATATGAATAGGATACCTTTATCCCAATCGTTCGGGTAATCCTGACAGTATGCTCTTCAACGTTTAATGTCATCTTTATAAAGATGGATACGTGCTGGATTTAAAGAGCTGTATCTATCTGTAACTGTATCTGTATCTATCTAGCTGTATCTGTAAACTATCCATAATCTCCTTAAATATTCTAACAGAAATTGTGATCCTTGGTCCAACTGAATCTCTGTAGCCCATACAGCGTGAAGAATTCTACTAACTCCTTTACCATCCTATTTGCCTTTATGCTCCGTAATGCAATTGCCTACAGGGATCTGGTAGGCACATCCATTATGGTTGGGGAGAAAGTGAGGTCTGCAGATGCTGGAGATCAGAGCTGAAAATGTGTTGCTGGAAAAGCGCAGCAGGTCAGGCAGCATCCAGGGAACAGGAGAATCGACGTTTCGGGCATAAGCCCTTCTTCAGGAATCCTGAAGGGCTTATGCCCGAAACGTCGATTCTCCACATCCATTATGGTTAACAAGCACTGGTTCCTACTTTTAGTTCTCGGGAGACAACATGCACAATAAATTATCAGCATAATAGCTTCATCAAACGTGGGAAAAGGCAACTAAGGTGCTGATTTTATTACTGTCTTTGGCTCAGCCACTATCTTGCATGTATGACACATACAGCAGAAAGTAACCACATCCTTGTTCATTCCAGATCAATAAAAATGTTTTTGTACCTCAACCGGAGTCTTTCCTACTCTCGGTGACTTCCTGCGGGTCGTTCATACGCTACCCGTAACATATCCTGTCAATATGCTCCCACCAACGCAATCTGGTGCACTTCGGTCCATTTATCCTCTGCACTAACCTGCCGTGGTCTCCATTTCCGTCTTATGATTATATTTTTCAGATAATAACCGTCAGGAATATCCTATGTCTTCTATTCCGTTAAGGCATCCACATTCATATTTAATCTGCTTGTCTTCCTGTTGCAAGAGTCTTCGCCTTTCAGGATGAAACACGTCTGTCTGGCGCTCTGCCAGTTCAGGTATTTTTTCTGCACCATTAAGTAAAATAGGATGTCTGCTAACTGAACGTCATCTTTCTCTTTAGTTTTTGCTTCCTGTTATGTCTTTTGGCAGTTGCATGTGGTGACAACATAGACTGCGAAAATATCAGGATATTTCTGTATTAACTCCTCAGTTCCTTGGGCTTCTCCACAACAAGGGATGTCACTCTCAACTTAAATCCAAGAACAACTATTTTCCTGGAACTGACGTTCTGTCAATAACTCACACCGTAAAATCCCCAGTTTGAGTTGGCAGACCAAACGTACAAAGGGGAGCACCGTGTTTCTGTCCATCTATCCCCAAAATTACCACACTGTCGGGTAACATATCAGAAAGAGTGCAAACTTGCTCATCTCTTACTATCAACGACTGGTTAGATCCTGTATCTCCCAAAATTATAACTGATTGTCCTTCACCCCCTGTTCTTTCTGTAAAAACTTCATCTACAGAGGTAAACTGTTTATAGAGATCTGGTACTAACTCCATACCCAGCCCAAAGGCTCGGCTAATAATCCTCCTGCAGTTTCTCTCCTCTTCTTGGGGTTTCTTCTCCTTCCTTCACAAATACCACTGGATTAGCGTCTTTTACCACATATTTTCCCAAATGCCTTTCTTTAACGAAGAGCACTCTGACTTTACGTGTCCCACTTTACCACAGTGGAAGCAACTGAGGCTTTTCACCTGCTTTTCACGCTCTTAGGCTTCTTTTTAAACTGGGGAAAACTCTTAACAGTGTTTTCTACACTTTTTTCGTAATGTAGGCTATCCCCTTCTCCCAACTTCTATCCCTCACGGGATGAAAGTCTGCCGGGAAACTTGTCCTCAGTCCTAACATGTATTCATCTGCTAATTCTGCTGCTCTTCTCACTTCCTGGGCTTCCTGTGAATTGTTACCATCTCTGGAAGTGAGTTTCTACACTCCTCCAGCAGATTGCTCTCTCTTAGATCCTCAAAGGTTTCATCTATTTTGAAGCACGCGCCCTTCTATCAAAATCACTCCATTCAATTCTTTAGAACTCAACATAAGTCCAAACTGATTCTTTTTTGTGTTTTTGAAACACTATCTATATGCTTTATGTATAAATTCATCGGCACTTATCTGCTGGAGAGCTAGTTCACCTGCCCGATATAATCTCTCTCTTACCTCCGATACATAATCTAATGTGAGATCTCCGACTTTGGTCCTCGAGACCTTTCTTTAATAAATTTCAAAGGGACTCTCACTTCATGATCGAGAGTTAACTCGAAGGTAGTCAAGTGATGAGATTCTTTTGGACATCTCTAATGGCAAACAATACAAATGGGATGCTTTTACCCAATCGTTGGTGTAATCCTGACATTATACTCATAACATGGTCTTCAAGGTCCCATGCACACTTCCTAAACTCCCTGGCAATCAGGATAATACGCATTCGATTTATAGTGTTATATATCTAAGCTATCCATGACCCCCTTAAAAAGCTTAGCAATTAGAACTGACGCTTGATCCGACTGTATCTTTCTGGGAACCCATATCGTGTGAAGAAAATTACTAACCCCTCTGTCGCCCTTTTTGCCTGGATACTCCTGAATGTAATTTACCAGACATATGGTAGACATGCCCGTTATGGTTTTCAAGTGCTGGTTCCCATTTTCAGTTCTCGGGAGGGAGCCTGCACAATCAATTACAACTAGTGTGAAATGTTATTCAAATACAGAATAGGCTACAATAATTCTCATTTTATTACCACCTGTAGTTTACCTACCATTTGTAAAGTATGGCATTTACGGCAAAGGTTATACACAACCTTGCGCATTCCAAAACAATAAAAATATTTTTGCACGTTGGCTTTAGTCTGTCATACCCCCGGGTGACCTCCTACAGGTAATTCTCATGTGCTAACCATGGAAATTCCTGTCTGTGCTACCGGCAACACAATCTGATGCACTTCGGCCCATTTCCATTCTGCACTAACCAGCTGTTGTCTCCATTTCAGCCTTAGGATTCTATCTTTCAGATAACCCTCATGAATATTCTGTGCCTACTCTTCGGAATACACATCCAATATATATCTTTTATCGTCTTGTCTTTCCATTGCAAGTCCCTGAGCCTTTCAGGACTGAATACTTCTATCTGACCGTCTGCCTGTTCAGGTTTTTCCTGAACCATTCCAACAAACAGGCTGTCTGATAACTGAACCTTAACTCCTTCATCTTTCTTTCAATTTTTTTACTTCATGCTGTGACTTGTGGTCGTGGGATCTGATTACTACACATTCTGGGAAAATACCAGGATACTCTGTGTAAACTCCTCAGTATCTTGGTATTCCTTGAGCTTCTGCACAACAAGTGTTTAAATATGCTGAACGCTTTTGTACCGCAAAACCTCTTCCAGCCTGTCTAAACTATGCAAATCCTGAAAGAAAGCCCCCAAACTGATACGACATGGGGTAAGCCCCTGTGCTAATTTGAACCAGCTACACAGAAATTATTCACTCTGGGCTGTAATCTGTTAAAATTCGAGACGCAAAGAGGTATCACAAACATCACTATTCTTAGTAAACAGAGTCCAACAGTGCATAATAAAACAAAAGCAATTTTAAAATTATTTTTGTTAAACCAATCTTTTACGTCACACTCTACAGTTCTAATCCGATTAAAAAATGTTCATTAAGATTTACCAAAAGTAAAACACGTTTCAAAACTAGTCACCGTTGTGGGGTCTCCTTTGCAGATCTTCCTCTGTACATCCTCCCCAGGTCGGCCTCAATAGTCTGCTGTGCAAACTCCTTCCCCAGACTGGTGCAATACGGCGACCCTTTCAGCTAGCAGTCCCCGTGACAGTTCTCTCAACTGTTCAAAAATGTTCTAGAACATAGAACATAGAACAATACAGCACAGAACAGGCCCTTCGGCCCACGATGTTGTGCCGAACTTCTAACCTAGATTAAGTACCCATCCATGTACCTATCCAAATGCCGCTTAAAGGTCGCCAATGATTCCGACTCCACCACTCCCACGGGCAGCGCATTCCATGCCCCCACCACTCTGGGTAAAGAACCCACCCCTGACATCTCCCCTATACCTTCCACCCTTCACCTTAAATTTATGTCCCCTTGTAACACTCTGTTGTACCCGGGGAAAAAGTTTCTGACTATCTACTCTATCTATTCCTCTGATCATCTTATAAACCTCTATCACGTCACCCCTCATCCTTCGCCGTTCCAACGAGAAAAGACCGAGAACTCTCAACCTATCCTCGTACGACTTCCTCTCCATTCCAGGCAACATCCTGGTAAATCTTCTCTGCACCCTCTCCAAAGCTTCCACATCTTTCCTATAGTGAGGCGACCAGAACTGCACACAGTACTCCAACTGTGGCCTAACCAAAGTCCTGTACAGCTGCAACATCACTTCACGACTCTTGAATTCAATCCCTCTGCTAATGAACGATAATACTCCATAGGCCTTCTTACAAACTCTATCCACCTGAGTGGCAACCTTCAAAGATCTATGAACATAGACCCCAAGATCCCTCTGTTCCTCCACCTGACTAAGAACCCTACCATTAACCCTGTATTCCGCATTCTTATTTGTTCTTCCAAAATGGACAACCTCACACTTGGCAGGGTTGAACTCCATCTGCCACTCCTCAGCCCAGCTCTGCATCATATCTAAGTCCCTCTGTAGCCGACAACAGCCCTCCTCACTGTCCACAACTCCACCTATCTTCGTATCATCTGCAAATTTACTGACCCACCCTTCGACTCCCTCATCTAAGTCATTAATAAAAATTACAAACAGCAGAGGACCCAGAACTGATCCCTGCGGAACTCCACTTGTAACTGGGCTCCAGGCTGAGTATTTACCATCTACCACCACTCTCTGCCTTCGACCGGTTAGCCAGTTTTCTATCCAATTGGCCAAATTTCCCTCTATCCCATGCCTCCTGACTTTCCGCATAAGCCTACCATGGGGAACCTTATCAAATGCCTTACTAAAATCCATGTACACTACATCCACTGCTCTTCCCTCATCCACATGCTTGGTCACCTCCTCGAAGAATTCAATAAGACTTGTAAGGCAAGACCTACCCTTCACAAATCCGTGCTGGCTGTCCCTAATCAAGCAGTGTCTTTCCAGATACTCATAAATCCTATCCCTCAGTACCCTTTCCATTACTTTGCCTACCACAGAAGTAAGACTAACAGGCCTGTAATTCCCAGGGTTATCCCTATTCCCTTTTTTGAACAGGGGCACAACATTCGCTACTCTCCAGTCCCCTGGTACCACCCCCTTTGCCAGTGAAGACGAGAAGATCATTGCCAACGGTACTGCAATTTCCTCTCTAGCTTCCCACATAATCCTAGGATATATCCCGTCAGGCCCGGGGGACTTGTCTATCCTCAAGTTGTTCAAAATGTCCAACACATCTTCCTTTCTAACAGGTATCTCTTCTAGCTTACCAGTCCATTTCACACTCTCCTCTTCTACAATACGGTCCCTCGTTCGTAAATACTGAAGAGAAGTACTTGTTCAAGACCTCTCCTATCTCTTCCGACTCAATACACAGTCTCCCACTACTGTCCTTGATCGGACCTACCCTCGTTCTCGTCATTCTCTGGTTTCTCACATACGCATAAAATGCCTTGGGGTTATCCTTGATCCTATCCGCCAACGATTTTTCATGCCCTCTCTTAGCTCTCCTAATCCCTTTCTTCAGGTCCCTTCTGGCTATCCTGTATCCCTCCACTGCTCTGTCTGAATCCTGTTTCCTCAACCTTATGTAAGCCTCCTTCTTCCTCTTTACCAGACATTCAACCTCTCTCGTCAACCAAGGCTCCTTCACACGACCATTTCTTTCCTGCCTGATAGGTACATACATATCATGGACACGTCGTATCTGCTCTTTGAAAAAGTTCCACATTTCCACCACATCCTTCCCTGACAGCCTATGCTCCCAACGTATGCTCCTCAAATCCTGCCTTACAGCATCGTAATTTCCCTTCCCCCAATTATAAAATCTACCTTGTTGTGCGCACCTATCTCTCTCCATAACCAAGGTGAAAGTCACAGAATTGTGGTCACCATCACCAAAATGTTCACCCACTAACAAGCCCACCACTTGTCCCGGTTCATTACCGAGTACCAAATCCAATATGGCCTCCCCTCTGGTTGGACAATCTACATACTGAGTTAGAAAAGCTTCCTGGACACTGCACAAACACCGCCCCATCCAATCTACTTGATCTAAAGAGCTTCCAATCAATATTTGGGAAGTTGAAGTCGCCCATGACTACGACCCTGTGGCTTCTGCACCTTTCCACAATCTGTTTCCCAATCTGTTCCTCCACATCTCTGCTGCTATTGGGGGGCCTATAGTAAACACCCAACAAGGTGACTGCACCTTTCCTATTTCTGACTTCAGCCCATACTACCTCCAGAGGCAGATCCCCCTCAAACTTCCTTTCTGCAGCCGTTATACCGTTTCTAATTAGCAATGCCACCCCCCCCTCCTTTTTTCCCACCCTCCCTAATCTTACTGAAACACCTGTAACCAGGAACCTCCAACAGCCATTCCTGTCCCACATCTATCCACGTTTCCGTGATGGCCACAACATCGTAGTCCCAGGTACCAATCCACGCCTTAAGTTCACCCACCTTATTTCTGATACTCCTTGCGTTGATGTATACGCACTTGAGCCCATCTCTGTGTCCGCTCGTAGTCCCTGTCAGTGCTACCTTCTCCACAGCCCCCCTACAGTCTTGGGCATCCTGACAAACAGCTAACCTACTTGCTGGACTACAAGTCCGGATCCCATCCCCCTGCCAAATTAGTTTAAACCCCCCCGAAGAGTGCTAGCAAACCTACCCCCCAGGATATTGGTGCCCTTCTGGTTCAGGTGCAACCCGTCCTGTTTGTACAGGTCCCACCTTCCCCAGAATGCAGTCCAATTGTCCAAATATCTGAAGCCCTCCCTCCTACACCAGCCTTGCAGCCACGTGTTCAACTGCACTCTCTCCCTATTCTTTGCCTCACTGTCACGTGGCACCGGCAACAACCCAGAGATGACGACTCTGTCTGTCCTAGCTTTTAGCTTCCAGCCTAACTCCTTGAGCTCTTGAATGACCTCCCCATCCCTCTTCCTACCTATGTCGTTGGTGCCAATGTGCACCACGACTTCTGGCTGCACACCCTCCCCCTTAAGGATTCTGAAGACACGGTCTGAGACGTCTCGGACCCTAGCACCCGGGAGGCAACAAACCATCCGTGAGTCTCGCCCATGTCCACAGAACCGCCTGTCCGTCCCTCTAACTAGAGAGTCCCCTATAACTAGCGCTCTCCTCCTCTCCCCCTTTCCCTTCTGAGTCTCAGAGCCACAGACCCCTTCACTGCAGCTTACACCTGCAACGCTGTCCCCCCCAACAGTTTCCAAAGCTGTATATTTATTTTTTAGGGGAACGACCACAGAGGAACCCTGCACTGCCTGCTTCTTCCCCTTCCCACCTCTAACTGTTACCCAGCTACCTCTGTTCTCCGGCGTAACTATGTCCCTGTAGCTTCTATCAATCACCCTCTCAGCCTCTCGAATAATCCTCAGCTCATCCAATTCCAGTTCCAGTTCCCTAACTCGTTCGGTGAGGATCAGGATCTGACTGCATTTCCTGCAGACGAAGTCGGCAGGAGTATCGGTGGTCACCCCTACCTCAAACATCCTGCAGGAGGAACATTTCACCGCCTGCGCTGCCATGACTGTACACTTTCTCCAAAAACAAGAACACTGAGTCAATAACACTGAGTCACTTACCTGTGGACTTTAAAGTTAGGTTAAAGGAGGAGGGTGGGAGGGAGGCCCTACGGAAGTAGGACCTGGGGTCTAGAACACACGCACTCAAATACTAATCACTTACCTTCCCGCCCAGCTATGCGCTCCAACCTCACTTCCGCTGCTCCCACTCAAATGACCGTTGGTGATTAAAGGGTGAGTATTTATACTCACAGTTCTCCTTCCCGGCTGCCCCTCTGCTTGCCGTCACTTCCTCTGCTGCTCCCGCTCTTTTTGTGAAGAGAGAATAAAAAAAAAACACCGCTGCCCGCTACAGGTAAGTAATTTTGAAACAAACTGTTTTACCTTAGCTGTAGTCTCCCGGGTTCGCCTTTACTCGGCCGCTGCTCCCACTCAAATGACCGTTGGTGATTAAAGGGTGAGTATTTATACTCACAGTTCTCCTTCCCGGCTGCCCCTCTGCTTGCCGTCACTTCCTCTGCTGCTCCCGCTCTTTTTGTGAAGAGAGAATAAAAAAAAACACCGCTGCCCGCTACAGGTAAGTAATTTTGAAACAAACTGTTTTACCTTAGCTGTAGTCTCCCGGGTTCGCCTTTACTCGGCCGCTGCTCCCACTCAAATGACCGTTGGTGATTAAAGGGTGAGTATTTATACTCACAGTTCTCCTTCCCGGCTGCCCCTCTGCTTGCCGTCACTTCCTCTGCTGCTCCCGCTCTTTTTGTGAAGAGAGAATAAAAAAAAACACCGCTGCCCGCTACAGGTAAGTAATTTTGAAACAAACTGTTTTACCTTAGCTGTAGTCTCACGGGTTCGCCTTTACTCGGCCGCTGCTCCCACTCAAATGGGAGTGTTCTGTTTTATGCCTCGAAACATCGGATCATTTCATTGGTTTTAATCAAATCAAATACTAAATTCAAACCTGATTGGATTTTGCTATCTTTGGGGAATAATTTAAACTGTTTGGCCGAATTGAATGTGTTTTTGACTCATGGTAACCCACATATTGCTAGCCGTTAGGCCCAAATGTTACTTGGTTCCCTTGTTCAGAACACTTTGTGCTGTGTCAGGCACGTCTTGCTAGCTTTTTCACTCTTAAAGGTCCGGTACTTTACACTTTCACTAGAGAACGTTGATCAAGCCACTTAATTCACGGAGTTGGACTTATGCATAGTTATTAGCAGGTAGCTTTATCAGAGAGCGCAAGAAGTTTCTGTGTTTACAACCGTAATTGACCCATATCACCTCAAAATCATACCCTTTGGAATAAACAATGCACGAGCAACAGTCTAAAGAATAATTAACAGATTGTGGCTGGATTAACGAAATGTGCAATTCAGCAGACAGATGTAGCGATCCTTGGCGACACATGGAAGGATTAAACGGTCTAGTTAACAGAACTCTTTGAATGATTACGAGAAGTAAATCTGTTAATGAACTGAAAGAAAACAGAATTCGTGAAGGCAGAGATCACGTTCTTCAGGCATAACATTGTTAAAAATCACACAACACCAGGTTATAGTCCAACAGGTTTAATTGGAAGCACACTTGCTTTCGGAGCGACACTCCTTCATCAGGTAATTGTGGAGGGCTCGATCGTAACACAGAATTAATACCAAACATTTGCAGTGTGATGTAACTGAAATTATACATTGAAGAATTGATTGTCTGTTAAGTCTTTCATCTGTTCTTCAATTCTTCAATGAATAATTTCAGTTACATCACACTGCAAATTTTTGCTATAAATTCTGTGTTACGATCGAGCCCTCCACAATCACCTGATGAAGGAGCGTCGCTCCGAAAGCTAGTGTGCTTCCAATTAAACCTGTTGGACTATAACCTGGTGTTGTGTGATTTTTAACTTTGTACACCCCAGTCCAACACCGGCATCTCTGAATCAAGACATAACATCAGTCATGTCAGGTCGATTGCAAGAAACGGCAAGACGAAGGCCATCGAGACATTTCCCGACTAACCTCGAAGGAAGGGCAGCTTCAGTTTCTGGAACTGAACAGATACTAAAAGAAGTTTGTTCAGCAGCGTGGTGGCACCGCTAACAAGCTTACGAAAGAAGAACATAACATTTCGATGGACAGAAAAATGCAAGGAAAATTTAGAGAATTTAAAGCCGTATTAACCACTGCACCAGTTTTAGTGACGCCATTTTTTAAAACACTTCGAAGTTGCAATCGATGTTAACGCGATTAAAGTTGAAGCTGTACTGCTACAGGAAAATGATGATGGAATTGAATGGTCAATTGGCTCCTTTTCAAACAAATTTAATATCCATCAAAGGAAATGCTGCACCAGCAAGAAATAGTTGTTGAGTTTGGGACTGGCCTTATAACATTGTAAACGCTGATATGATAGATAATGTATCGGACCACAGTCTCTTACATTCTTGGAATGATTTAAGGACAAAAATATGGTAGTATTTCATGGGAATCTTATGTTCTGGACTTTAATTTACAAATTGTACATGTCGTAAAAATGTGATAGCAGATGCGTTATCACGGACATGAAGGCAAAACTGAAGATAAGTTTTGACAGATTCCGATGTTAATTTGTGCACAGAAA
This sequence comes from Chiloscyllium plagiosum, assembly GCF_037043375.1. NCBI lineage: Eukaryota > Metazoa > Chordata > Chondrichthyes > Orectolobiformes > Hemiscylliidae > Chiloscyllium > Chiloscyllium plagiosum. The sequence goes on from NW_028270173.1 coordinate 71,128,956, forward strand.
TTAATTGAAAAGGATAACCTAGATTAGTGACCTATATATTTCATTGTAATTGGAGTAAGAATTAGAAAATAAAAGAAACCATGTTTTTCTTAAAGGAAGAATTGTTTCGAAGCTGAAGAGAGAGAATGTTGTTCTGAACGGAGAGATTATAAGCCCCTGTGAATACGACTGGATAGCAGCTGAGAGTGTACTTAAAAATATTGAAATATGTGACAATGGCTGCGAAATAGATGCCTAGGTTTAGTTTCTTCTTTGAAAACAATTCGACTTTACCCAATCAGTTTTAATTTTGCCCCGGGTTCTAAAACACAACTGAGATTGAACTTATTGTTTTGCCAACATTGAACCAATGAGATGATCTAATGTTTGAGGTATGAAATTGCAGCCATTTTGAAAATCGGTCAGAGAGACACTTCCGTCAGGAGAGAAACTCCTGGAGAGCTAATTGCTCATGTAACATCTTGTTGTCAAAGTAATTAGAAAATACTCTGTATCAAAAGTCCCTTTTGATGTGCAATACACTCACAATAAAAAGAATGAAGATGAGCAAGGGAGATCCACTGCTGCAAGAGTGAAGACACAGCCGACAGCTAATGTGTGGTTTTGAAATTAAGCTGATGTAAATTTAATAGATGTTTCATTGGAAATAATGCTGTGAAACACCACCTCGCACTCACACATTCTTGCAAGTTCAGCTGGGTCAGTGAATGTGAGGAGAACGTTGTCGGCGTAGGCCAAGAAGATCACCACCATGCCCGCACCATGCATAACCAGCTCTGACACTCTACTCTGCAAACTGCACAGGAAAGGCTCTGAACACAAGGAATACCAGCTGGCTGGAAAGGGGCAGCCTTTACGCACACTCTCAAAGAGAAAGGGTGCCATCAGGGACAGTTAATTTTAACCAGACACTCTGTGGAGGTGTACAAATGTCAGATCAAGGCGTGCTACCTTCTCCTCAGCCCCAGCCCCTCCCATTTATTTCTCAGACAGCTTGCTCCATTCCGTTCCCACATTCCTGATGATGAGGTTATGCTCAAAAATTCGATTCTACTGCTTATTGGATGCCGCCTGACTGGCTGTAGATTTCCAGCACCAGACATTTATACTCTGGTCTCCAGCATCAGCAGTGCTCACTTTCTACCTTTGGATCCGAAACGATGGATCCGTCGTCGGCCAGTAGCTCAAGGAGCTGCTGACGGTTGCGACACCTTTCTTTCCAGTGAGTAGAAGGGGGCGCCATAGACGATGTCCTGGAGGAGTCAAATCAGCGACTTCACGTACGGGCCCCGCGACTTAACGAGCTGCAGGTGAGCTAAGAATTAAGAAGGACAACGCCACATTTCAGCAAGTTAAGGAAAATGGCTAACAATTAAGGATTTTGACGTCAAAGCAGTAGAAACTCCGAAGGGTGACGTTCGCGAGGTCGTTGACCCCACACGTAGAAGAGTTGAAAGGACACTGAGTTCTTGGATGAATACTCTGAACAGCGTGAACATCTATTCTCGGTATGTTACTTATGCTTACGGTTCACAGAACATCACGCGAAAACAAAAGTGTGAGTGTATGGATTTTAACCTTTTGTGAGTTGCATGCCTCCTGTTTACCGTTTCTAAAACAAATCGTGTTCATTATACGTGTGTTTTGACTAAACTAGTAAAGGTTACTAGTTGATGTACACATTGTGCACTTGTCCTCTTTGTGCCAACAATTGTTGCATATGACCATAACCGAGCAACAGTGGAATGCTTTGGTTTAACATTTGATTCCCCTGTAGCCATCTCTCTTCTAAACCCAAAGCATTTTACTTCATATTTAAAAATCTTTCAATGAGAATCTTACTCTGTGTATTGCACATATGTATGTACACTGGCCTCAGTACTACGTTTACTGCTCATCTTCTCGCAATTGTTCCCTTATCTGTTGGACCTGAAGTTAGATCCTTTCTCGTTTCCATACACTGATCTATAAATTGTTCTGGAAACGTTAATCTACACGGTAAACAGTGTAAAGGGACCATGTTTCCAGTTGAAAAGCTAAATGGGACAGACTTGGAACAGATCTACCAACTCAATAGCGACATCCACAAGACTCTATGGGCCATCAACAGAAACAGAACTGTACTCCAGAAAAATCTGCAAGGTCATGTCCCATCATGTCCCCTATTCAACAATTACCATAACACCGAGCGATAAATCCTAGTTCAATACAGAGTGCAGGAGGGCGTGCTAGGAACAACACAAGGCATATCTGAAGATAACGCATCAACCTACTGAAGTCACCAAACGTGATGACTTACATGCCGAACAGAGAAGCTGCAAGAGACAGAGAGAGCTAAGATGTTCCACAACTAACGGATCTGATCGAAGTGCTTCAGTCCTGCGACATCCAGTCGTGAATGGTGGTGAACAATTAGATAACTCATTGGAGAGGGAGGATCGACACAAACAACCCCATCATCAATGATGGAAGAACCCAAGGCCATCAGTAAAAAAGCTAAAGCTGAAACCTTCGCAGCAACCTTCAGCCAAAAGTGCCAAGTAAATGATCCAACTTGGTTTCATCCAGTGGTCCCCATCATGACAGATGCCACTCTTCAGCCAATTCGATTCACTCCATATAATGGCTACAATTTTTTGTGGAAATAATGGATACTGTAAAGGGTGTGCGTCCGGATAACATTCCGGCAATAACACAGAAGTTCTGTGCACCAGCCGAGCTCTTCAAATATAGTTGCAAGCCTGGTATCTGCCGGATATTGTGAAGAATTGATCAGGCATGTCTTATGCATAAAAGAGGCTGTACAAATCCTAATCAAGCCATTTCCCACCCTATCCACATACTCTCGATCATCATTAAAGTGACGGATTATGTCATTAACAGCGCTATCGAGCAGCGTCTGCTCAGCAACTACCTGCTCAGTGACGACCATGTTGGGTTTTGCCAGGGCTCATCTGTTCCGGACCACATCACAGACTTGGTTCAAAAATAGACAAAAGAGCTTACTTCCAAATATGTGGTGAGAATGAAAGACTTTGACATCAAGACAGCATTCAAACATTTGTGGCATCAAGAAGCCCTAGCAAAACTGAAATCAGTTCGTAATATGGAGAAAACGCCAGTTGTTAGAGTCATGGCAGGCGTGTGGGAATATGGTTGTCGCTGTTGGAAGACAGTCATCTCAGCTCGAGGACATCTTTGCAGGAGTTCGTCAGGGTAATGTCCTTGAACAATTCATCTTCAGCTGTCTCATCACTGTCTTTTCGCCCATTAGAAGGTCAAAAGTGGGGATAATCACCGAGTTCACACAGTTTGCACACAGTTCAGCATTATTTGCGCAACCTCATTTACTGAAGAAGTCCAGGGTCAAATGCAACAAGATCTGGACATTATCCAGGCTTGGAATGACAAGCGATAGGTAACATTTATGCAACCAAACACCATGCAATATCCATCACCAGTAACAGATAATCTAATTCGTGCACCTTCACATCAAACGGTGTTAACATCACCAAATTCCCCGAAAAACATCCTGATAGTTACTGTTCGACCAGTAACACAACTGTATTCACCACATTACTACAGTGGCTACAAGATTACGTCCGAGGCTAGGAATATTGTGACGACTTATTCAACTCTTAACTCCTCAAAGCTGATCAGAATTATCATGGAATGCACCACATTTGCCTGATGGATGCGGCTCCAAAAATATTCAAGAGGCTTGAGTCCATCCAAGCAAATGTGGTCCGACTCTTTGACAGTAAGCCAACAGGCATCCACACCTTCCAATCAACAACAATCAATAGCAGCAGTGTGTACCCTTTAAAATACACTGCAGAAATTCCATCAAAGTTCATCGGATAATAAAAAGATATGCAGACATTATTGATTGGACGTTCTAAATTTCCCATGGTGTCCAAGAAAGTACAGGTTATGTGGGAGAAGCCAGATGCTGGATAGCAAAATAAATTATTGGGTATCTTCTATGAACGTGTTCAAGCAATATTATGACAGAGAAAGAAACTGGAGAAACAGCTATGAGTTACTGACCCTCAGAGTGAGGAATCAAATCCCAATGATCTGATGTTGATGTGCCTCAGAGGAGATTGATTGATTGGTATCTTGAAAGAATGGGATAGGATAGTAAAATATCTGTCTCAGGAACAGAAAATAATTATATTGAAATCTTGTTACAGTAAAATGAGTGTATGTGTAGGAGTAGAATGGGGAGGGCTAATGCTATAATTCGTGAGGTTGATGGGAAGAATGCTATGATGATAAGGCAACACACCTTCAGGCTTAATGCTCTCAACTTATTACAAAGGTGAGATCGACAAGAGTTTGTTAATTAAAACCGAGACTCTCAGAAAAGATCACCTTGACTCATAATTTGAAAAAAAGTGCGAAAGTTGGTCCAACCTGCCTCTTACTTCCGGTAGTTCTACTTTATTATTTTTAAAAAAATATTTTACCCCCTGTTTTGGAGATTCTCATCGATGTCATGTGATTGTTTTTAATCTTTATTTTCCCCAGCAGCACTGCTGTCTGTGTGCTGCTGTTTTCACACTGACAGACAATGGATGTTTTTTCACTTTCAGCTACCAGGAAGAAAGGAAACACCAGAGTTGCCAGTGGCAAGCAGCGCCCTTCTCACCAAAGGCCAAATAAATCACTTCTCACACCCCGTGGTGCCACCTCTCCCTCAATAGTTCAAGGGTATTGGTGGACACCGCATGCTCCTTTTCCAGGGACATCCGGGCTCGAATGTAACCACAGATGAGGGGCAGGCAATCGACCCTAACGACTCCCCTCATGGCCCGCTACTTGGATCTGTTTATGGCTAGATTGAATAGGCCCAGGAGGAGACCCACGAAGTGGTCCTATGTCCTAACATCTCCGCTCTGCACCAGGTGCACAAAGATCAGACGCGTGGTGTTAACGTCCCACCAAAACCAAAGATAAAGGATTTTAAGAAAATTGAAAAAGCAGTGCAAATGTCCACACCCAACATATAAATGATCCATGGACTCCACAACACTTCTGAACAAGCACTTGGGCCAAGAGTCCGTGAACCACCACAATCTGCAATTGAAATTGACCGTTGTGTGCAGCTCACTTCACTCCAGATCACAAAGGAAAAGAGAAAGCCTACAGCGAAGTGTGCCCTCCCTTGGGCATCTCCACAACCTTGTGGCAAATGGGCATACAGTGGCGTGTCCAGACGAAGGATAAGGGTAAACAGATGGACGGTGTGCAACAGCGTACATTTTCTGCTGTCTTGTGTGTCTGAAGGTGGCAAACTAAAATTGTGGAGGCAGCTCACATTGTGGGACATCGGAGGTTGTTCACCCTGGGGTGAATATGAAATTTCATCCGGGCAGTGTTGCGTCCAGACTGGATTCCACCACACACCTGAGCATCCTCAATATGCTGCACAACGTCAGGTCATAGCACTGACATTTTAAGTTATCGAAAGGTGGTGGCAACGAACCGGACGTCTACTACTGCCCTGCTCGCTCTATCCTGCGGCAGTGTCCACCCCAGACTACCACAACCCAGACTAAGCTGGTAACCCTCCTCACCATGGCCATTCCGTCCAACAGCCACTCGAAAATACGAGCATGAAGTTGTGGATTTATAGGCAAAAGCTCCCTAACGACAGACGCTAATCCTGCTGGAGGGTATGGGCGACATGATTCGACCATCTTTCAGACAGTGTTTCGATTCTGGGAAAAGAGAGGCAGCGTTCTGAGAGCGACAACCAAACCGTCATGGTCATTCAACAGGAATTGAGTATCATAGTGGAGTTTATGCACCGGGTGGAAGAGTTACATTGCCCGGGCTCACCAGTGGCGGAGACATAAAGGTATCACAGCAAGGTCTGGAAGGTGTAAAGATACCTGGTGCGAATGCTAACCAGTGACTGACCGCCCTCCTCAATGGGGAGAGTCAGAACCTGCGCCACAACCCAGTGCATCTTGTTGTCTCAGATGAAAGATCTCTGCATACCAGCAGAAAATCTGGGAGGATGGACCAAATTGACGACCTGGAACTACAGCATGACCATCACCATGAACAGCACTCGACTCCATTAAGACAGCACTTGGAGCCGTCTTGCCCAGCAGAGTGGCGAGCTGTAACTTTTCCCTCCGTCTCCTGCCAGTTCTGCAGCCAGAATTCTCACGAGTCTGAGGTAGACCCCGAGAGAGAGGACATGGATATTACATCAGATGAACCACCGTAACTCACCTGGCAGAGTCAATCCACCACAGACCGACCAGTAGTTTGGAACATTTGACTTAGTTGATCCTGGCAGAAAACACAGCCGAGTACACTGCCTGGGTCCTCCCCAGGTCAGTGAAAGTGAGGAGTACGTCATCGCCGTAAGATAAACAGACCACCCCCATGCTCACGGCCTGCAGAACATCCCCGGCAACCTCCTGAGCAAGCGGCACTGCAGAGTCTCGAGCAGATAGTCGAGATCGACCCTGAGGAAGAGACTGAAAGGCACACGGCAGACCAGCCCTTCGACACAAATGGATCAGGTCCAGGACAGAATGGACGTTGTCATTGTCATAGGTGGAAAGAGGTCAAGGTGAGGGTGATAGGTCAGACTGGGGTGGGGGCGGAGAGGTCGGGAAGAAGATTGCAGGTTAGGAAGGCGGTGCTGAATTCGATGGATTTGACTGAGGCAGGGTGGGGGGAGGGGAAATGAGGAAACTGGTGAAATACGAGTTTATCCCTTGTCTCGGTCCGACTATGGAAGCTCCGAATTCAGGCCTCACGAAGATGAAGACAATGGAGTCAGGATGGAGATTCCACGAGAGCTCCAACAGGTCGAAGGAATTGACCAAGTCGCACAACCTCCTCCCTGATGCCCAACCAGTCCGCACTGTTCCCTGTCTTCAAGGATGCAGTTGAAATCTCCCGTCACCAGGAGTGTACGAAGGAAGTTTTTGAAAAGCTTTCCTTCTTTTTTATCCAGCTCAGATGCTTGACAACAGCCTGGGCCGCCCAAAACACTTGCTAAATTGAGGTCCAGCAGTCCACTGCCAGTTGGGCTCTATCCCAGCGACTGTAAGATTCCTGAACTAATTCTGGGAGGTCCTTGATGGGGATGAGGGAGATCTCGTTGGGGGTCACCTGGGACACAAAAACCTTGCTGGAGATCGACTCCGCGTCATCCCCAGTGCTCACCACCGAATCTGAACATTCCTTTGCGAAGTCACCCTCAGCGAGAAGCACCTACCCCGCTTTTATCGTGGGGGCTGATTCGACACCACCATCTGGCCTCAATCCCCCTGCCACCGCACACTCAGGGTCACCAGTGAAAACTTCCTCAGTGCTCCCCTTCTTTGGGATCCCGAGGATGGGTAATCACGCAGGAAATGCTTGGGAACCCGCTGCTCTCCCACATTGGGACGCCTCACTCCTGAGGAAAAGGTCTTCATCCAAGTCTAAGGCGACCGGAAAAAACAGTCTGTGAGGGAGAAGTGAGGTTTACACCTTCCTCCCCTCCACTGCTTGATGACCAAATGGTAGTAACTTCATTATTACAGCCTGCAACGTGGCCTTCATGGTGTACATGTTTGTCCCCGGGGGCTGGTGAAATGGCGGTAGCAGGGAATTCTGTTGTGATCCCCGGGGCTACAGTCATGTCGGGCCACGGTGCCGGAAGGCAGGCGGCGCTGCGTGCAAACTCCTTTGGGATGCATAGCACCGTCAACATGCCATGGGGAATACCTCCCCTCTGGGCCATGACTTCGACTGGATCAGCGGGTAGGTAAGTCCTGCCCACAGGGAACCCCTTCTCTGACTGCCTGTTTCTTTGGAAAAATGCCGTTTCCCCATTCATTCCTGCAGAACCAACAATGGCTAGTGGGCGACCACACTAGTCATGGCCTTGCTGCAAGTCTCGATGCTCCTGCTTGGGTGGGGGTAGCACCTAACCCCGAGGCGTGTAATTACGTGCCTAAAGCGGGTTAGGGGTTGCAGCTAGGGTTGAAGCAGCCGAGCCTAGGGCAGCAACTGCACCAGCATAAATGCAACTAGGGTCTTAGATTATGGCTCATCAGTGTGTGCTGCTGTGCCACTCCTGGTGGGGTCTACCGTTTAGGCCTCAAGCAATGGTCATCATGACACTGGGAGTCTGGGTAATAGCTGCCACAGTTCCGGGTATCGATGGGCGTTGGCGACAACAGAGGCGTTAGGCTCTGGCAGTAACCTGTTGCACTTTTCCAGCAACACATTTTTCAGCTTTATTCCGAATCAACATACTCCTTTATGGCTGATTTTGAATTCTATCTCTTATGAATTTTTCCAGCATTTTACTCACAAACAAAGTAAGGCTCACTGGCCTATATTTACCAGGGTTGTCTCTACTCCCCTTCTTGAACATGCGCTGTCCTCCAATCTTCTGCCAGAATTCCTTTATTGAATGACCACAAAAAGATAATTTCGAAAGACTCAGCAATCTCCTCCCTGACGTCCCAGAGAATCTGCGGATCCGTTTGGTCCAGGAGACTTATGTATTTTTAAACTTTCCAGAATTGGTCACACCTCTTCCTAATGCACCTCAATCCCATGTAGTCACTTAGCCTATATCTCAGTATTCTGCTCGACAAAACGGTCTTTTTCGAGTATGAATAACGACGAAAAATATTCATTCCGCGCTTTCCATATCCCTTCTGAATCCACACACAACTTCCCAAGACTATCCTTGAATGGCCCTAACCTTACTCTAGTCATTCTTTTATTTGGGATAAAGAAAGTCTGACGGTTTTCCTTGATCTTATCAGTCAACGACCTCTAATGTCCCCTCCTGGTTCTTCTTAGCTCTCTCCTTCGTTCCTTCCTGACCAACTTGTAAGACTCAAGCTCGCTAACCGAGGCCTCACATCTCTTCCTAACATATGGCTTCTTCTTCTGCTTGACATGAGATTCAACTTCCTTAGTAAACCACGTCTCCCGCGCTCGATCACTTCCTCCCTGCCTGACAGGCACACATTTAGCAAGGACTGGCAGTAGCTGTGCCTTGAATAAGTTCCACGTTTCAATTGTGCTCATCCTCTGCAGTTTCCTTCCCCATCGTATGCATTCTAAATCTTGCCTAATCACATCGTAACTGCCTTTCCCCCAGCTATATTTCTTGCCCTGCTTATATACCTGTTCCTTTCCATCACTAAAGGAAATATAACCGAATTGTGTTCACTGCCCCCAAAGAGCTCACCTACCTCCAAATCTAACACATGGCCGATTTCATTACCCAGTACCAAATCTAATATGGCCTCGCCCCTTGTTGGCCTGAATACATACTGTGTAAGGCAACCCTCCTGCACACATTGGAAAAAAATTGACCCATCCAAACTGCTTGCAATATAGCATTCCCAGTCAATATTTGGAAACTTAAAGACCCCATAAGAACTACACTGTCACTCTCGCTCCTATCGAGATTCATCTTTGCTACTCTATCCTCTACATCACTGAAACTATTCAGAGGCCGAAAGAAAACTCCAAACAGGCTGACCCCTCCTTTCCTGCTTCTAAGATCAGCCCATACTACGTTAGTAGACGAGTCCTCAAATGTCTTTTCTGCAACCATAATACTGTCCTTGACGAAAAATGCCACACCCCCTCTTTTACAATATTCTCTGTTCTTCCAGAAACATCTAAATACTGGAACCTGCAACAACCAAGCCTGTCCCTGCTCTACCCATGTATCTGAAATGGAACTACATCGAAATCTCAGTTACCAACACATGCTGCATGTTCATCCTCCTTATTCTGGATTCTCCTGGCATTGAAATAGACACACTTCAACAACGTCTTGCTTGCCAGTGCGCTCATGCGACCTTGAAAACTTATTTCTGACCTTGCTACTTTCAACCTCCTGCATACTCGAACTAAAACTTAGGTTCCTATCCCCCTGCTGAATTAGTTTATGCCCACCCAATGAGCATTAGCAAATTACACCCCCCCCCCCCCACAAGATGATATTGGTATCCTTTGAGCTCAGTTGAAATCTATCCTATTCGTAGACGTCCCTCCTACACCAGAATGAGTATCAATAATCCAGGTATAAGAGTCCTTCCCTCCAGCACTAACCTTGTAGCCACGTATTCAGCTCCTTTCTTTTCCTTGTCTCGCATCTTTAGCACGTTGCACGGGCATCAAGCCAGAGATAACAACTCTCCTTGTACTAGTTCAAGTCTTCCCTCCTAGCTACCTGGATTTCTGCCTTAAATCCTCATCTCACTTTCTCCGTATTTCGTTGTTGCCTATGTGGACCACAACTTGAGTCTGTTCTACCCCACCCCCCAACCCCCCCCCAACCCCACTAGGATCCCGAAAACACAACCAGAGAGGTCACGAACCCTGGCTCCAGGGAGGCAACGCATCAACTGTGAGTGTCTCTCGTTCCCACAGAGCCTCTTACTTATTCCCCAGTTATGGAGTCCCCAATAACAAATGCGCTGCTCTGCTTCCCCCTTCCCTAGTGAGCAACAGGGACATGCATTGCGCCAGGGACCAGCATCCCATGGCTTACCCTTGCAATTCGTTCCCCTCCCAATCGTATCGAAAACGGTAATCTTGTTGTTTAGGGGTGCGGCTGCAGGTTATCATTGCACTGCCTGTCGGTTCCCTTGCCGTCCCCTGACGGTGACCCATCTACATTCTTTTTGTACCTGAGGTCTGACTACCGCCTTGTAACTCCTCTCAATAGCCCCCTCCGCCTCCCGAATGATTCACAGTTCATCCAGATCCAACTCCAATTCCCGAATGCAGTCTTTGAGGAGTTGAAGTTGGGTGCAGTTAACAGGGTCAGTTTTGGTGACTCTTACCTCCCACATTCTGCAGGAGAAGTTTTCAACCGCTCTAACCCCCACTTCCTCAATTATAAATTCCCGAACTCTGAAAAAGTAAAAAAAAAAGATATTAACTAATAACCTTAACAATCGGATGCACAGAGCATTTTTTTAGTTAAAAGAGGTGGACGGGTGCGAGACACGGTCCGTATTGTTTCAGGTAAAGCAACTGCCTAAATACAAAGCATCACGTACCCGACAGTACCGTGTCACTAGACACACCGTGCACTCGCCCTATAAATGGGAACGTTTTTCTACTTTATATTTACCTTCTCATTGCATGAAGTGCGCTTCTGTAGTCATATTGGAACAAGACAGATCCTATTGCGAAGGTTTTGGCTGTTTCTTTAACTTGCCTTCACTTTTTGGATTGCTCTTTCTGCTAGATCATTGGAAGATAGGTGGTATGGAGCTGTCCTAAAAGATTATTATTTTTTCGTTTCGTGGGATTTAGGAGGCGCTGGATGGCTAGAGTTTCTTGCTTGTCCCTAGTTGCTTTTGAGAAGGAAGTGGGGAACTGAATTTTTAAACTGCTGCAGTCCACCTACTATTGCCATTAGGGAGAGAATTCGAGAATTGGAACCCAGCTACAATGAAAGAACGGTGATATATTTACAAATCAGGAGAGGGAGTGGCTTGGTCTGGAACTTTAATGTGGTGGTATTCCCATACTTCTGGTGCATTTGTCCTTCTAGATGTAAGTGGTCGTGCGTTTGGAAGTGGTGCTGTCTCAGGATATACGGTAAATTCCTGCAATTCTTCTTGCAGGTATTATATAGTGCTGCGACTGACTATTTTTGGTGGAGGGATTGGATGCCTGTGAATGCAGTGCCAATCAAGCACGCTGCTTGGACCTGGATGATGTCAAGCTTTCTGACAGTTGTCGAGGCTGGATCTATCTGTACAGGTGGAAATTATTATACCACACTTGTGCCTTACGCCTTGTAGATGGTAGACAGGCTTTGGGGAGCCGGGAGATGAGTTACTTACTGCTGGGTTCCTACTCTCTGGCTTGCACTAGTAGCCATTGCATCCCTGTGGGGAGTCCAGTTTACTTTCTGATCAGTGATAAATTTCAGGATGCTGATAGTGGACGATTGATTGGTAGTAACAAAGTTAATTGTCAAGGGGCGATATTGAGATATATCTTACTGGCGAAGTTCATAGCTTGGCATTTGTGGGGCGTGAAATTAACTTGCTAACTGTTGCCAAGTGTGAGTATTTTCCCGACCTTGTTGATATTAAACACGGACTAGTTCAGTATCTGAAGAGTCGAAAATGGTGCTGAACATTGTGCAATCATTGGTAAACATCCCAACTTCTGACTTTATGGTGGAGGCGATGTGAAGAGGATTGGGCATCGGACACTACCTTGAGACACGCCTGCAGAGATGTCCTGAAGTAGAGGTGACTGACCTCCAAGGATTATGAATATCTTCCGATGTGTCTGGTATGACTGCATCCATCAGAGACTTTGCCACAGATACCAATAGATTCCGATTTTGCTGGGGATATTTGATGTCAAACTCTATCGAATGCAGCCTTGATGGTAAGAGCTATCACTCTCATCTCATGTCTGGAATTCACTCTTTTGTCCATGTTTGAATCAAGCCTGCAATGAGGTCTGCAGCTGAGTGGCATTGACAGACACAAACTGGGCATCAGTGAGCAGGTTAGTACTTAGCAGGTGCTGCATGATAACACTGTTGATGACACCTACCATTACTTGATTGATGGTGATTAAAATTTGCCTTTTGGAAATGCTAAAATTCTCTGCTGGAAACCGATGGACCGTTACCTGTGACCAACAAATCCAGGAATCTGTGCATTGCAAAAAGTGTTGCTATTGTCATCCCCGTGTTTGACAACCCTATCCACGACCAGCCAATTTGGGTGTCTGCACTGACTAAGAACATTGAACCCATGAAAAGACGTGCATGGTTGATGTGTAACTGAGTCCATGGTTTATCTGGCCATTCCCTGAATGTGGGAGAACTGCTAGTGATAGTTTTTGTCCTGTTGGAAGTTTGTATATTTCCCCATTAATGCAGCGATGTCTGCATGTAATCCTGGCCATCAGACACAATGTCTCACCAACATCACCTTTTTGGAAAGCCTTGGATGACACAGACAGTTTCCAGCCAGTGTCTAGCGGTTATCTTTACACAGGACAATTACTCATGCTCCCTTAATATTATGCCATCCTCTACAGGGATCTGGTCTCTCTGGACCTAAAAGGTTTTCTATTCTGTTTGTGATAGCTGTTTGGTTTCCCCATCACAGTCAGCTGTTTCAGTATTTTTCCTGGACCAAAACATTCTGCGCCCAAAGTCTAAAATTGATAGTTGTGACTGGAAGTGTGTCCAGAAAAAAATTATAATCAATATGACTTCTTCCAGCGATTGTAACACTGGCAGTTTATCTAACAGTTGGAGGGAGTTCAACGCATTTGTTACTTGGCCTCCCAAACGGTGTTCCAACTTGCAACTTGACACATGTCTTATCAGAGACCACTGTTGAATTTAGCCCAAGTTATGGGTGGCACTGCCTTGTCTTCGTTAAGTCGACCTAGCAGTGGTTTGTGATCCATTTATTGCTAAAAATTAATCCATGAACGTATTGGTGGAATTTCCTCTCTCCAAATATAATCAGTAAACCTTCCTTCCCTAAGTGGGCTTTGCATTGTACACTTTGCATTAGCCAAGATCTGAGACGTGTACCCTGTTAGGTGTTCTTCTCCATTCGGCCACCAATGAACTAACACGAACTTGATATCATATGGGGGAATATTGCATGTAAAGACCACATCTCGCTTGTGATCATAGTATACCAGCACCTTAGAGGAAGTTAACTGTCTCTTCATTTGACTAAACGTTATGCCTTGGATATTCGATCATTTCCAAGGTTGACCTTTTTTAAAAAAAAGAGTTGATGCAAAGGAGCCAGGATGGAGGCCAGGTTACTTGTGAACATTTTGTAATAGTTCACGAACCCAAGGAAACTCCTCAGTTCAGACACAGACGCATATTATTGACCAGGCCAGACTTCCTCAAAATATTTTAATATGGTAGCCGAGATCTTTTTTTTATATATATAAAAAATGGATGACCCAGTTGTGATGTACCCGATCAAACCATTCGGCAATTTATTTAAACACTATTGTTAAAACATAAAGAAAAGAAAGCATAATTTAGAATAACTTTTCTATTGGAAAGCCTATACTCGGTACAGTAACTTAAGGACATAACTGTTCTAATACATTAACATCCCCAAAAACACCCCCTAGCAAAAGGTAAACACAGACACAGATTCTTAATATTCCAGGGAACAACACCCAGGGAAGTTTGGTTCGGAATCATTTAATGAGACTTGCAACCCTTCTTCTCTCCAACATCTCGTGACTGCGACATCTAAAAACGAAAAAGCCTGAAATGGGAAAACTGGCCACTGCCCTTCCATTGTCGAACTGTTGTAACAATAACTGAAAGGCCTCCTTTGACTGTTGACTCAGGCAGTCTTTTGAAGCCATTTTGGCAATTCCGACTTTATAACCTCTCTTAAAAACAAAACCCAGAACAAAATAACCTCTTTAATGTGATAGCATCATCCACACGTGAAGGGGGACAACTTTGATCACTCTCACTTATTTTCCAATATCATTCGCGTCGGGAGCCACCTTGAATGACGTTGCGTATTTAGGTGTAGCCAGCACTTGGGCAGTGGTTAACGTGGATTTCAGGCTGTCAAATGGTTTCTTAGAGTCCTCTACTGAAATTTTGTGTACGTCTTGAATCTGTCAGTGGAACAACATACTGAATAATTTAGTCGAAACTTCCAAGAAAAAAAACTGTCAATCGCAGGAATCGTAGCACAACTCTCTTTTTCGACGAAATAGGAACTTCCCCAAAACCATTGCTTTCCCCAAAACCATTTGTCCATGTTCAGTGATGTGACCCAGGAAAGTGCTTTGCACTTTTGCCAACTCTGAGCCCAGTTCATAACCAAAACCGCCTCCCAACGTCAATTGAATAATTCCACATGATCCTTCAAATGTTCGTCCCACGTGCAATTAACAATCACCAGTTGGTCGATGTACACCACTCAATTGAGTATTCCGAAACAACCTTATTGTTTAGTCTTTGGAATGTGACTGACGGACTTTTCATACCTAATGACATGACTTTAAAATGATGCAGTGACAGAGTGAAAGTGAGGACGGAGGGTGCTCGAGGCTCAGAGTCAGAAAGTGTGGTGCTGGAAAAGCACAGCAGGTCAGGCAGCATCCTTGGAGCAGGAAAGTCAACGAATAATTAGGAGAGTAGTACAGAATGGACCAGCAATTAACAAAAAGAAAATTGGACTTCAGATTAGTATAGATATGTCATAAAATACACTAAAATAATGGACCTAGAGAAGCTGCCGTGGGATGCTGTCATCTGACTGTTTTATTCGCTTGTTAAAATCTGGTAAGTTAAGATCTTATTGTTATGGCAAAGCAGGCTCTAGGGGGCGAGTGGCTAACTCTCGTTCTTTGTTCATATATCTAAACCTGAGATATTAAACACACATTTTAATTTATTATATGCACACGTGCTAACATTCCTGTCTGTGATTCCCAGGCTTTGGTCGTATGTGATTGACACTGTCGCTTAGAGTTCTGCCTTTGTTTCAGAGGTCTGGAAATGATTCTTTACTCAAGGATATTATGTAAATGTGCAAATTTCTGCTTGTTTTCTGATGTTGAACAGGGAGCTGTGCTCTCTATCAACGCTCAGCCCGATGCAATGCATTGAGAAACCAGGCTACTTTAGTGTTACCATAACCTCCATAATCTGGGACATGGATAGCATACAAACGAACTGCAAACGCAATTTGCCCAGAAAGTAAAACTCTGGAACAGAAAGATAGTTGGACCGAAGCTCGGAATAACGAGACACATAAACCCCAAATGTCCATTTACACAGTTTCTCCAGATGAATTATGGTGTGATTCTACATTATTTAGCTCTAATCTGTGATCAGGACCAACGTTTCTTTCTAGCAGCTATGTGGTTTGGGGGGGAAATGCCTGCTGAATGGCAACTGCAAAAATCTCTTGGAATAATGTCAAGTAGAACCAAGTGAAGCTGCAGTATCTCTTCAATTGGGCTTCTTTCATCATTGCAAAAGGTGGCAGCTGATTTTGTTGATCAGGTATCAGTTATTATTGGATTAGATGAAATCTTGAAAATGATTCCTGTCTTCCCATTTCCCTTTATATTACATTGGTTCTCACCTGTTATTTTTCGTCTCACTACATAAGAAAGAGCCAATGGAAGCCGGGATCTCCGTTGTGCTGTACCGAGCTTCTGCTACTGTGAAACTTCATGCTGATGTATGTCTCTTAAAAGATCTGAACATATGATCACATAGTGGTATAGGAACTGAGCAGGTCTCAAAATAGTATGGCTAACTCTTTAATTGCTGAATGCAATGAGGTCTGGATTTTCAAACTGCTGTAATCACAAGGACGTATTGGATGTCACATTCAAGATTCAGAATAATACTTAAAATTTCTGCTCGAGCAAAGGTTCTTCAAGTGATATTACTTTTCCCAGTTTTGTTACCTTAAATAGTGGTGTCTCGAGTGTATATGCATGCGCTCTATTTCAATTTATTTCTGTTCCTCAGTGGCTTGCAATTCTTGCTGTATCTGGTCAAAGGAAACGGAATGCCATTCTTTTCTCTCCACAAGGACATTGTTCCTGATTTTCTTCTGAGACCAGTGCAAATCTGTGCATGTTAATTGTAGAGCTGATATTTTTTTTAAAAAAATATCACCCCTGCAAGCTGATACACCATGGAAATTTGAGTATTGAGGAAAAAAAATTGAAGCCTTTACCCATCAGTACACTCTCAAAAGTCCCAACGTAAAAGGGGAAAACATTCAAACTGTATGCACAATGAGTGCTAATCGGCACAGACATAGAGAATGGACCAGAACTACCAAATCTTGTGGCTTGTTTTGATTGAACAAAAACTATGATTTCCATTCTCTGATTCATTTCACAGGGCAATGCCTTGAATAATCATTCAAACTGACAATTAAAAATTTAACAAAGTTTAGCTGTCAACTGTTCATCATGATCTAAGTAGTCAGGTTTCAATTGGTAACATCTCTATCAATCATAGTGCACTTTCAAACCATCAGAGCTATTTTCTTGTGCAAAGGAAAAGTTTGTTCCCCTTTATGTCGATATTCTTGTGGTTATCCTGATGAACGTAAGACAAAAACCTTGAAAAAAGTGCTATTTTACAGCAACACCCAAGTTCTGCGTTTGTATATGGCAACCCCTTGCTAATGGAGTATTTGACATACAGATGATATGATTAAAGTAAAAACTAGGTTGCAGACTTGAAATGGTTTAACAAACTGACAAGTCCATTCTGTTCTTGCAAATTCTCTTTGAATATTGTATCAGTCTGGCTTTTGAAAGATAATGTTGACATACGGATCATTTCTATTAACTGCGATTTAATAAATTGCTAAAAGTGTGGAAAATATATTCTACTTTAGATTAGATTACATTACATTACAGTGTGGAAACAGGCCCTTCGGCCCAACAAGTCCACACCGACCCGCTGAAGCGCAACCCACGCATACCCCTACATTTACCCCTTACCTAACACTGCGGGCATTTTAGCATGGCCAATTCACCTGACCTGCACATCTTTGGACTGTGGGAGGAAACCGGAGCACCCGGAGCAAACCCATGCAGACACGGGGAGAACGTGTAAACTCCACACAGTCAGTCGCCTGAGGCGGGAATTGAACCCGGGTCTCCGGCGCTGTGAGGCAGCAGTGCTAACCACTGTGCCATCGTGCCGCCCAAAATTCACAAAATTGTGATATTTTGCGAGATCAGGAGATATGCACAGTCCAATAAAAATCCTCGTCAACGCTGCCTGGACAAGACTGATAAAATTAAATTTCTCTCCATAGAGGAAGTACTGAGATCTCAACTGGTGCACTGTCAGCTAATTTAAACTGGTACTTATTTTTAAACTTTCACGGCTCTGATCCAACGCTCTTTTTGTACCTTGAATATTTGCATTCTGTTCTTTAGTTTCATTTATCCATGTTAATATTCGATCCCCCTTAATTGGCTGCACTCTATTGAGAAACCTTCTCAGATATTTTCTGGCATTAATTCTGTCACTTTGAGAGATTGCTCCACAGCCCTGTTTCACATTCCGGGTCATCGATCCTAACTCTTCTGATAAATGCCAACAACTTTCTCCTGATTGGCATTTGGCACATCCTTTGCAGTTAAAGCGTCTCAAAAAATGAGTATTTAATGTTCAATTTGGCAGATTAAATTGATGCTAATTATATATGTCTGCCAAACCTCTAGCAAAACTAAAGCAGGAACCAGCTTCAAACTGTTTGCACATCTGACACAAAACGTTACTGTTTCTCATTACCTTTCAAATGCTCTGATCCATTCCAAATAGTGGACCACACGTTACCATTCGTAGAATTTATTTTTTTAATACATGGAAGTATTTTTTTTCTGTACATTGGCCATTTTTGTTGAAGCTGAAAATGTGTTGCTGGAAAAGCGCAGCAGGACAGGCAGCATCCAAGGAACAGGAGAATCGAAGTTTCGGGCATAAGACCTTTTTCAGGAATGCCCGAAACGTCGATTCTCCTGTTCCTTGGATGCCTCCTGACCTGCTGCGCTTTTCCAGCAACACATTTTCAGCTCTGATCTCCAGCATCTGCAGTCCTCACTTTCTCCATTTTTGTTGAACTCAGCCCAAATCAAAGTTCTGAATTTTAGAGTCAGGTAAAGAGTGTTTCTGTTTAACGTTATCATTTTTGACTATTTTGCAACCCTGTCATGTTATTGAATATTTAATCCAGGTTCACACTAATGGGAACTAATTCTATCAGCCCTGTAGGGGTATGCTGCAAGGTGATTTCATCGATGATAAGGTGTAATTTAGCATGGGCAGGAAGGAGTCACAGTGCCTCTCATATTTTTACCTCCATGGTATTTTATTGTCCTCACAGCAGGGAAAGGATGCGGCCAATGTAGATTTTTTTCTCACTATAGCTGGCATTTCATCAGCAGTACATGGTTCCGCCATTGTGTGGAAGATCATCTCCTGCATCCAAGAGACACGCCTGTCGACTCAGGATGTCCCTCATAAAACAACCACATATCGCTCACAACAGGGTATCCCATCTGTATACTGGAACAGAATCCTACCCACGGAGGCGATCATTACTGGAATTGGAAATGAAAATAAGTGAATGGAAGAGGCCGTGTGGGCTGGAGAGTATATAATGTGGTGAGGGTCAGCTGGTAGTTCCGACTGAGGCCATTAATGAGAAACTTAAGACGCATGGGCAATGGGTTCGTCCCTAGTCCTCGTGGGAGTCTTGTGAACAATGCTGTTTCACTGCTATCAAGCAAATATTGAAGAGTGGCCATGTACTAAAATCATTTACATTCAGTGCTGTGCACTTGAGACTTTTTGTGGGTGTAAAATAAACTTTATAAATCCTCCAGATATAATTAATACTCTATTTGTTTCATGCAGTGGTGATTTTCTGAATAGGATTACAGAAGGCATACAGAACAGAAACTGACTGTTTGGCAGTGTCAGTCCATGTTAGTGCTTATGTTCCACTCAAACTGTTTCATATCGTCACTTATCTAAATTTAGCATTATAATTTCCTATTCCTATCTCTTCCATATACTTGCATGGTTTCCTTGAAAAACATCTCAAGTGTTTACTTTCCCGATTCCGTTTTGTCACATATTTCCTAGTCTCATCATTTTGCTGAATTATCTTTTGCATTTCTTGGGCATCAGTCTTTTATTGACAGTTTATAGTTGTGCTCCACCCATAGAGGAAATGTTTGGTCTCTACCTGCTCTTATCAAAATCTTTCATAATTTTAGAGCCGTCAGCCTTCTTTTATTTTCAAGGCAGAAGTGAACAGCATGACAAAGCTGATATACACAGCCATACGTTTATGTATCTTTCTTGTAAATTGTCTCATCACCCACTCTACTGCTTATGTATTCATTCCATAACATGGTAACTGCAAGTGGAGGCAACACCCTTACTTATAGTCAACTATACTTTTATATGGACTCAGCAGGGCATTCTTACTTTAAAATCTATCCTTTCAGAGATAAAGCTTCAAGTTTTCTTTGCGTTTTTGGCCTTCGTAACCAGTGGTCAATTTCCTTAGAAACTGAGTTAATTGTTTGAAATCCTTTTGTTCGTCTCTCCCACTTGGATGTGCATCTTCAAATAAGTGACCTGCACTTTAGTCTTGCCAACATGTATCCCCTTACATTTATCTTTGTCAAACTTCATTTGCCAATTATTTGACCATTCAATAAATGTATCCATGACTTGTAACTTCTTGCAGTCCTCGGATTTGAATATCTTCACACATTCCTCTTCCAATATTATGTCATTTAATTGCTTAATGTTTTTCTTTTGCAATAATTGGGGACATTATTTAATTTGAAGTTTAATCCACATCGTAAATATAACAACGAAGTGTGGAATGACGGATAAATGAAACTTATTGAAACACAGGACTATTTCATAGGCTCTATTAACTTTCAGGTAAAAACAGAAAATTAATGTGTATAGGAATCATATGGTGAGATTATTCTTTGTGAATTTCTTTTTTGTTGTTGTTACAGCTTATTCCCCAGGTCTTTCTGTGCTACTGGTCTCAAATTGGAAAAGGTACCCATCCTCGACTTTAAAACAACTGACGTTAAAATAAAAAGATAGCATTTATATGATTGCAACAAGATTGTTAATGCATCTTCATATCCAAACGTAACACTATAGGGTGTGTTTCAATCGACCTTGGCTGCATTCCCTGGATTCATCATAGGCCAAGGGATGACCCGATAAAAGTTTATAAAGTCATGAGGGGCATGGATAGCATAAGTACACAAGGTCTTTGCCCTGTGTTGGGAAAGTCCAGAACAGACGGGCATAGGTTCAAGGTAAGAGTGTAAACATTTGAGGGGGATTTAAGGGGTTACTTTTTTCATGCAGAGCTTTGTCCTTGTTTGGAATGAACTGCCAGAGAAAGTGGTGGAGGCTGGTGCAATCACAACATTTAAAATGGGGATAGGAACATCAAGGTTTTAGAGGAATATGGGTGAAATACCAATAAATGAGACCAGATTTGTTTAGGATATCTTTTCGGCATGGATGAGTTGGACTGATGGGTCTATTTCCGTGTTGTGCATCTCTATTATTGTATTCTTTTGCTCTTAATGAACTTGTAGACTCTCTTTGGATAATCTTTAACATCGTTAAGGCTATGGCACATCCCTTTATGCTCTCCTGATTTCCCTCTTAAGTATGTCCCTACGCCTCATATTCTTTAAGAGATTCACTTGATCTCAGTTGGCTATACGTAATATATGATTCCTTCTTATTCTTAAATTGAGCTTCAATATCGCTCTTATCCATTCTTCACTCCTCTTTCCAGGCTCACCTTCAATCCTACAGTAACATAATGCCTCTGACATCTCGTTATTTTGAAAGACTCCCACTTGTCGGCCGTCCCTTTACCTGCAAGTCAGTCGACTCCAATCAACTGCTGAAAGTTTTTGTCTCAAGCCACCAAATTTTGCTCTAATCCAATTAAAACTTTAAAATATTTACAAAACCTACCTTTTCCGTAGCTGTTTTGGAACAATTTGGATTATGGTCACTGGCCACAAAGTGCTTCCCTACTAAAACTCCAATAACTTGCCCCGCGTGATATTACAAGAGAAGGTCAAGTTTTGCTCTTTCTGTCGTATTTACATCTCCATCTTAATGAAGAAAATTTTCTTGAACACACCTACAACAAATTCCTCAACAACCAAGCTCAAGCACAATGGCTGTCCCAATTGATATCTGGAGTGTTAATCTTCCCTATTATTACAACCCTATTATTCTTACATGTATATGAGATCTCTCCATATGTTTGTTGCTCAATTTCATTGTGACTACTGGGGGGTCCATTACAATCAGATCAAGGTAATCATCCCCTTCTTATTTCTGAGTTCCATTCACATAACTTTACCGGACCATCCCTCAGAAATATTCTCTCTTAGGACAGCAGTAATATCTCACAACAAGAAGAAAACTGACTCTAAGCCCCTTTTAGTTCTTCCTACTTCTGCCTTACATTTGATTTTTGAATTGCTCTCAGAAGTTTCGCACATAATTTATTCAATTTACTGGTGATAGTTAAGAGCTGAAAATAGATATGTCATGGGTGATTGTGACGGGAAATAAAAGATGACATTATGTGTAAGGAAAATTCTGGATATAAAAGATAATAAAAAAACTAACCTCATTCACTCTGCTCAGGTCTTGCGGACGCTGCTGTACCTTAATTGTATTTTTCATTTGTTGTGGTTAATTCAAATTCATACCATCTGCTGTTTTGAACTAATCAACAAGTTTTTACCGGCAGTTTGCCTTTTCAGAATGTAGGTTGGCATATAATGTATCTTGGAGGTAAGTGTTTGGTATCCTTGTTGTTTCAACATGTGCCTCGGTGTGTAAGGTAGTTTTGCAAAATAACTACCAACAACAATTTAAGGTAAAATATTAGGATATCAGGAGAACAGCGCAGAAATTCAAAATTTGACAATGGTTGCGGGAAAGGACGTCAAATGGAAAGCAACAGGATTTCCAATACCTCTGATCTCTGATTTCCCGAATCGAAATCGAACTCTGATGTATAATTTGCGAGGGTTGATGTTCATTGATGTCTTAGTTCCACATAGATCTCAATCTTATGGGGGCATAACGTGCTTGTTTGTTTTGTGATGATCTCTGGAAAACATACTTTACTCGAATGACTTAGGGACAGTCTGTGCGTGTGTCTCATTTCATTCAGTGGGCAATTCATTTTAAAACTGAGAACTCAAATGTGTGTAACTGTTATATATTTATTTCCGTGGATCATTCGGCTCTTGTTGAGGGACAACTTTCACATTTAAGGATTAGGATAACTGGGAAAGCTTAGCAATTAAGATAACTGGGAAAGCTCAGCTTTGCCAAGTTCCTATCCGGCTCGAATAGTTATCGAACGTTGTGTCCTCCAGGTTGATCAAGATACAAGGTTTTGCCAAGGCAAATTTAAATTAATGGACGATTTGAAACGTCTGCATTTATTTTCATAAAGGATTTACATTACGTCTGTAACACATAGTAAAACTACATTATAGTTTATGGTAAAGGCTTCAGAGTGTCCAGACCAGATAGGAACCAAACTCGCTGAACAGTTGCAAAGATCTTTGCTGAATTCTGTCTTTCGCCATAAAGATCCCAATGGCTGAATATTTACAGCAATTCTGATCTCTGCCATGCCTGATCGACATCGACCTCCGATTTATAGTTTTTGAGGGTTGCTATTCAGTAATATCCCTGTATCATATAGAACTCCGCCTTCTTCCCTGGGATTTGACAGAAGTAGTGTATCAAATAGATGCCAAGATGAGACTCT
Source organism: Chiloscyllium plagiosum (assembly GCF_037043375.1). Classification (NCBI taxonomy): domain Eukaryota; kingdom Metazoa; phylum Chordata; class Chondrichthyes; order Orectolobiformes; family Hemiscylliidae; genus Chiloscyllium; species Chiloscyllium plagiosum. Next base: position 71,152,361 of record NW_028270173.1, read on the forward strand.
GTAAGACTAATGTGTGAGAAAAACTTTAGTTCTGAGAATCAGCCGTTGGCTTGTCCACGTGTTGTGTTGGCATTTCTAAATGACGGTTGACATTTCTGGATGATGAATGTCTAGTTGGGCATTTTAGGTGGTGATTTGTACATTGCTATCCCAAGATGTCTCGACCTTTAGTTTAGGTAGTATAGTGTCAGATTTTGTACTTCATTGCCTGCCTTTTATTGGTTTATGGTGGAGTAAAGTCCCTGATTTTTCTCATTACTTGATCGGAAGCCGTGACCTTTTGGGCATAAGAGGAAATGTTCTCGAAGAACTTCCCTCCATATCAGGCAGCATCTAAGAAAATCTCCTCTGCAACCTTTCTAAAGCATTCACATTCTTCCAATAATGCGGTGAACAGAACTGTGCACAATAGTCCAACTGCGGATGCACCACAGCTTTGTACAGCTGCAGCATGACCTCATGACTACGAAACTCAATCCATCTATTGATAAAAGCTAACACACCGTTTGCCTTCTTAACAACCCTATCAACGTTGGTGGCAACTTTCAGGGATCTATGCACATTGACACTGAAATATCTGCTCATTGAGATTACCAAGAATCTTACCATTAGCCCAGTGATATTTGTTCCTGTTGCTCCGTCCAAAGTGAATCTGCTCAAACGTTTCTGCAATAAAATATATTTGCCACCTCTCAGCTCATATCTGCAGATTATCTCAGTCCCTCTGTAATCTGCAACATCCTTCAGCAGTATCTGCAACTCCACTGACCTTAATGTCATCTGCAAAGATACTAACCCATAAACTGAATGAAACACCACCAGCCAGAACAAGTGAAAATGATTTGGTTGAGAAGGGAATAGGACCTGTAACCTTTGGAAAAAATATTATTACTGATTGGACTTGCAGAAAGAATTAAGCAAACTCAATTTTAGTGCATATTCATTCAAGATTTATTAACCATTTCAGAGAGCATGTTTATTGAAATGTTCATGTTAAAGTTAACAGAAGTGAACGTTTTGGTTGAAAGTCATATTGAGACAAGAATGCATGCGCTCTGAGCTGTGAATTTTACGTACCTCTGTAACAGACGTCAGAAAGAGAAAACAAGGTCTCAACAAAATTGTGAATAAGGAATAAATGAAAACAAATCAAATAAATTTCAAATTGGGAAGCTACAAATTATTCCAACCATAATCACCTCAATGATATCAAGCAAATTAAAACCAATTAAAGGAAATGAAGCAAAAAAAATCAATACTTTTCTCAGTTACACACTGATAAGCTAAAGTGTTAGAGTTAACAACAGGACAGATTGTAGATGGGAATTCAGAGGCCTCGGTGAAAAGATAAGGAATATCTAAGGTTTCTGCAACTCATTCACTTAAACCTGGTAAGGAGATATAAAGTAATGATGCATATTTATGAATAATGTCCATTTAAATGCCCATAATGTCGGCCAGTCCACTATTGTTGCAGGCAGGCCACTCCACGCCCCACCAACACTCTGAGTGGAGAATCTACTCCTAATATCTGTAAAGTCTGTCAACCCTTAATTTAAAGCTATGCCCCCTTGTGCTAGCCTTCACCATCCGTGGGGGAAAGAAAAAGCTCTCACTGTAGAAGTTATCTAATCCTTTGAATATCTTATACGTTTCGATGAAGTCACTTATTCTCCAACGAAAACAGGCTCAGTACCCTCAGCCTTTCCTCGTTACATCTTCCTTCCATACGAGGCAACATCCTCGTAAATCTCCTCTAAACCCTTTGCAAAACCTGCTCATTTTCCTATTATGCCGTGACCAGATCTGTTCACAATACTCCAGTTGTGACATTGCCATTGTCTTATATAGCTGAAGCATGTCCTCGTGGCTCAGAAACAGAATCCCCATACCAATCAACGCTAAAATACCATATATCTTCTGAACAATCCAATCAACCTGTGTGGCAAATTCAAGGGATGTATGCACCAGGACACCGAGATATCTTTGTTCATCTACGCAAAGAATTTTACAATTTGCCCAGTGCTCTGCATTCATGTTAATTCTTCGGAAGCAATCTACCTCACACTTTTCCGCATTAAACGCCATTTGCCAATTCTCATGACAGCTCCCATCTTGTCTATGTTCATCTGTAACTCACAAAATTCTTCGACACTATTCACAACTCTGTCTAGCATTGTGCCATCAGCAAATTTATTAACCCATCCTTCTATGCCCACATCCAGAACATTTATAAAAATTGCAAACAGCAGTGGCCCCAAACCAGATCCTTGCAGCACAACACTGGTAGCAGAGCTACAGGATGAACTGTTTCCATCAAACATCACCCTCTGTCTTCTTGCAGCTGGCCAATTTCTGTTTCAATTCGCTAAATCACCTTTAATCCCGAAACACGGTGTTTTGTCTAATAGCCTACCGATTCAAACCTTATCAAACATCTTACTGAAGTCCTCATACACCACATCAACTGCTTTATCACATTCTCGAAGAACTCAATATTGTAAGTGAGGCACAACCTACCCTTCCAAAGCCGTGTTGACGATACCTAATCAAATTATTCCTTTCCAGATGATTATATATCCTCTTTCTTATAACCCTTGCCACCACCTAAACAACAACCGAAGTTAGACTCACACACCTATAATTACCAGGGTTGTCCCGAAATCCCTTCTTAAACAAAGGAACATTTGTTATATAGTCTTCTAGCACTACTCCTGTCGACAATTACGACATAAAGATCGAAAGCAAAGGCCCTGCAATCTCCTCTCTACCTTCCAGAGATTCCAAGTAGAAATCCATTTCAGCTCAGGGGTCTTATGTATTTTCAGATCTTCCAAAATTGTGAAACCCGCCTCTTTGTTAACTGCAATCCCACCTCACCTAATGTTAATACTGATGAAATATATTCATTCAGTATTTCTCCTTTGTACTCAGATCACACACACACATATGTCTACTACTATATTTGGTTTGTCCTAATCTTAGTCTAGTCTTTTTTTTTCATTCCTGATATACCTATAGAATACATTAGAATTTTTCTTCATCTCATCCGCCAATAACTTCTCGTGCTCCCTCTTGGCTCTTCTTAGCCCTCTTTTTTGATCTTTTCTGGCTAACTTTTGAATCTCCAGCCCTCTAACTGAGCCTTGAAATCTCATCCGCACATGAGCCTTCTCCTTCCTCTTAATAAGAGGTTCAACTTCTGCAGTAAACCATGGCTCGGTCTCTTTACAACTACCTCCCTGCCTTATACGTATATACATGTCAAGAACCCACAGTGTTCCTTGAATGAGCCCCACATTCCAAGTGCAGTTTCCTTGTCCATTGTAGACATCCTAAATTTTGCTAATCGCATCGTAATTGCTTTCCCCCCAGTAATACACGATTCTCTGCAGTATATACCTTTCCCTGCTCATTGCTATTGTAAACATAAACGAATTATGGTCATTATCGCCAAACTGCTCATCTAACTCCAAAACAAACACCTGCGGGCTCATTTCGCAGTATCAAATCCAATATGGCATGCCCCCTTGTTGGCCTGTCTACACACTGTATCAGAAAACCCTCTTGGACATATTGAACAAAGACTGATCCATCTAAACTGCTCGAACTATAGTATTCCCAGTAAGTATTGGGGAAGTTAATGTCCCTCATAACAACTACAATGTTACTGTCGCTCCGATCGAGAATCTTCTTTACTAACCTTTCCTCTTAAATCTGGAACAATTAGGAGGCCTGTAGAAAACACCCGACAGGGTGACCTCTCATTTACTGTTTCCAAACTCAGCTCAAATGACCTCTTTGGATAAGTGCGCAAATGTTCTCTCAGCTGTTGTTATCTTACACTTGATTATCAATGCCTTCCAACCACCCCCAACGCTTAACATCATCTCTGTTCTTGCTGAAATATCTAAACCCCGGAATCTATCGCAATCATTACTGTCCCTCGTCTAGCCATGCCCCTGCTCTAGCCATGGTGCATCCCAGGTACCAACCCATGCAGCAAGTTCACCCGCTTCATTCTGGATGCTCGTGTCATTGAAGTGCACACATTTCAAACCAACATCCTGGTTGCTTGTGCTGTCTCACGGCCTTTTAAACCTATCCCTGTCCTCACTAACCTCAACTTCATGTACACTGGACGAAACTTTTGGTTCCCACCCCCCCTGCTGCATTAGGTTAAACCCCCTACAAACAGCATCAACAACTTTCCTACTCTGCAGAACATTGGTACTCTACAGGTTCAGGTAAACGCCACCCTGCTGGTAGAGGTCCCACCTTCCTCAGCAAGAGTTCGAATAATTCAAGAATCCAAAACACTCCCTCCTGCACCATCCATCTAGCCATGTGTTGAGCTCCTTTCTCCCCCGTTGTTCCTCGTTTCACTAGCACATGGCAGATGCAACAAACTAGATATAACCACTCTGTTCGTTCTAATTCTAAGCATCCAACTTAGCTCCCTGAATTTCTGCCTTTGATCCCCACCTTTCGTCCTTGCTATGTCGTTCGTGCCTATGTGAGCCTCGACTTTGTGCTGCCCCTTCGCCCCCTCAAGGATCCCGAAAACACAATCAGAAACATCGTGAACCCTGGCACCTGGGATGCAACAAACTAATTGTGAGACTCTCCTTTTCCCTCAAAGCCTACAATGTGTCCCCTAACTATGGGATCACCAGTAACTAAAGCGCTTCTTCTCTTCCCCCTTTCCCTCTGAGGACCAGGGACAGACTCTGCGCCAAGACCTGCTCTCCATTGCTTACCCCTCGTAAGTCAACCCCCAACAGTATCCAAAACAGTACACTTGTTGTTGATGGAAAGCATCACAGGAGATCATTGCACACCCTACAGGGTCCCTTTCCATTCCCTGACGGTAACACATCTGCATTCTTCACGGAGCTGTGGAGAAACTACCTCGCTATAATCAATCTCAATAACTCCCTCTGCCTTCCAAATGGAAGAACAATGGCTTAGAAATTTAACAAAATGTATTCTGCTGCATGACGCCTGAAAGACTTTATTATTCTCACCTTCACAAGAGTGACGACCGCACTGTAGAAAATACTGAGGAAGTAAAGAGTGATGAATGTGGAAGCACTTGTCCAGATGTTGCCGTTATCATCTTATATGCACATGCTCTTTCTTTATTATCCATGTCAGAACATTTTGAATTATTTTGCATTTAAATCTATTATTCAAGAATACTATGGTGGTCTATCATTTGGGGAACACTTATTGGGAACGATTATTTTAATTACGTTATTATATTTTAAATGTGAGCTGCGACAGCAGTTTAGTTGAAAATTGTGGCCATAACTGGTAAGAGTTCAAATGTGATTGCCATCTTCATTTATTGGTGACTAACTGCTTGGAAAATCATGAATATAAATTACATCCACAGTAAGATAATTGCTTCTTATTTTTGTTTGTAGGTTAGTTAGGAAAAATGTTTTTGTGCATGTGTCCCTGAATTTAATTTTGCTCATGCTTGGTGTGTATGTTTTTCTTTTCACATTAGTGCTTGTGGGTATGAGTGCCTCTCACTTTGCACTTGTCTGTATTGGAGTTAGTGCATAAGCAAACTGAACGCTTGGCATAGTGACTCTGTTGTTTGCACGCTGCCTCAGTGCTGGGTGGGCAGATTCGATTCCTGACTCGGGAGAATGTTTGTGTGGAGTTTGCAGTTCGCCCCGCCTCAATGTGGGTTTTCCCCCGGGTGTTCTGGTTTATTCTGACAGTCCAAAGATTTGCAGCTAAGGTGAATTGGCCATGCTAAATTGTGCATAGTGTTAGGTGCAATAGGCAGGGATAAATGTCGGGAAATGAGTCTGCGTGAGTTACTCTTCAGAGGGTCGGTGTTAACTTGTACAGCTAAATGGCCTGTTTCCATACTGTAGGTAATTCAGTCAAGCATATTCACGTTCGTTTAGTGCTTTTGTGATTATTCACGAGTTTGTGTCCGTACATTTTATTCATTTCACAATGTGTTAATATGCCACTTCATTCATGCATAGATTTATCTTTAATTTGTTTGTGAATGTGTTTATTTTTCGTTTGTGTGATCAAAAATACGTGTTATGTCTCTATTTCCGATACAACCAATAGAAGGTTGTCTTCATGGTGGTTCTACACTAATGTTATTATGTAACTTCATGTTTTGATGGAGGTTTATGTTTACATGATGGTATCTGTTCGTGTGTTGATTTCATAGAATCGTAGAATCGCTACAGTGTGGAAATATACCATTCGGTCAGACAATCCACAACGACTCTTAGAAGAGTAACCCACTCAGATCCGTTTCCCCTACCCTACAGTTACACCTGACGGATGCACCCAACCTACACATCCCTGAACACGATGGGACAATTTGGCATGGCCAATTCACCTGACTTGCACATCTTTGGGCTGCGGGAAGAAACGTCTCTTAAGCTTAATGTTCCCAAGTGATGAAATGTGGCAGTTTAAAGTTGACATGAACTCTGTAAGAATGGGCCATCGGGGACTCAGGATCACTAAGTTCTCAATTCGTTACCTTCATTTGCCATAAAATAGACATTGTCAGATTCCAATTCAAAGGGATTTAATATGGATAAGTTATTTTGCCGAATCCTGCACAGGTGAGATTTACTATGTCTCTTAACCAGGGTGTGTCTGAGAAGGAAAAATTAACTGCACAAGACACGAACCATTGACCGATTAATAAGGCATTTTAACTGGGCAGATGGAATGCAAGTAAAAGTGGGAAACACAATTAAACGTTTGTACATAAATCACAACTGGAGGAACAATTCTTTATTACTGTGCTGCATTTTTAAATGCAACTTTGTCATTTTTATTGACATGAATTTACAGTGTCCACCTATGCAGTTGGAATGCTCACAAAACTCGATTTACCACTTGATTTATCAACTGTTCTGTTGATGGTCTTCAATGCAATCGCTTCATGTCTCACCACACAGGAATATGAAGCACCGCTGGCCCATTCGTCTGCTGCAAAGGATAACAGGCTGTACATGAAAAGAAGGTGTTGTCATTCTCCACCATCACCTTGATGTTCTTGTAGTTACTATGATTCACCGGCTTGTCAATGTTTGTTAACTTGACCAAGATTTCTCGGGGGGATAAACCTCTCACTAAACAGGTGAGGAAAAGAAACCTTCGAATGGAGATTTCTTCTGTCGGTGGCTGGAGCACAGACACAAATGGCTCCAGTGAATTTATTGCTGCAAAACCTTTGAAACAAATATAAATCAACGATGAAAATCCAGAGTCAACATTTAAGTTCCACTAAATATTTAAGTACGATATTTTCACTTGGGATTTGTTCACTTTCGTTTTGTACAGGAGCAGAATGATATGCATTCTATTCATGTAAAGAAATAAAGAGTTTAAATTGAAGGTCGCCTCGATGTTTCCAGAACACAACTCGGACATTCTGGCCATTTGTCATTGGTCACGTTTATGTCACAAACCAGACATCTTCCCACCTTTTGTGGCTTAATGTGAATAGACTATTCTTTGGTCCGTCTTCTTTTACTTAGCTCTCTTGCCATCAGATTCATCATTAATGCTACCAACGGTATTTGTTTCTTACCAATCAAGTCATGCCATTTACGTAACTGGATCGAAATTACACATGGGATACTTTGTGCGTTCGTCTCAGCCCCCACATTTCTCCTTGTGGATAGAGTGTCTCTGAGGAGTCGGTAAAAACTGATGGTTCACCAGACATTTAAACCTAATGCCACTCAGCCCGGTTTCAGTTGAAATGCCTAATTTGCTGATCACGCTGTCGGTATTCTCTCCAGGCTGGTCAGCAATCTCTAATTGCAGAGGATTCTTTTCTTGTATCAAGGTGACCTGGATACCAACGTGAGTTAATATCACCATTGCCTCCAGTAAGACCTGTTCTACTCGCGGCAGTACAATTTTAACTGTATAATCGTGGCACTTGGTAACTCCTATTAAACAGAAATCAAAGTAAATGAAATAAGTGCAATCGGTTTTCAGGCTTTTTCCTCACAAAATAACGAAACCACCTTGGAAATGTTCACTTTCGACTATTGTTGTAATGATAATTGCTGTTGTTTATATATTTTGAATTGTGAAAACATTCAGATTAGATTAGATTACTTACAGTGTGGAAACAGGCCTTTCAGCACAACAAGTCCACACCGACCCGCCGAAGCGTAACCCCCCCATTCCCCTACATTTACCCAACACTACGGGCAATTTAGCATGGCCAATTTACCTGACCTGCACTGTGGGAGGAAATCGGAGCACCCGGAGGAATCCCAAGCAGACACGGGGAGAACGTGCAAACTCCACACAGTCAGTCGCCTGAGTTGAGAATTGAACCCGGGTTTCTGTCACTGTGAGGCAGCAGTGCTAACCACTGTGCCACCGTGCCGCCCATATCCGTGGTTACCTATAACATAAACCTGTGTAATTATTCATGAAGAACACGACCTTTTTAATAAGTGAAATCTTTGGAAAAAGTAAAATCATCACAGGTACCATGATGCAATCTATGAAAAAATAAAATCATCACAGGTACCATAAGACAATCTATTGATAGTTGTGAATAGAGAAGCCCGGAACTAATGATTTCATTTATATGTTCAGGATCCTTATATGCAAATGCTGCTGCTCACGCTGAATTGAAATGTGTGGCGCTAGAAAAGCGCTAGAAAAATACAGCATCCGAGGAGCAGAAGAGTCAACGATTCGAGCATGAACTCTTTATTCGACACTCTGATCTCCAGTATCTGCACTTCATCACTTTCTCGTGGTCAGGCCGAGTGCCAAATCACATCCAGAATTTTAGGGAAACTGTAATCAATCGTAACTATTCTCTTTGACTTCATGATTTGCAGAGGTTATAAGGTGTTACAGGAGGGGGGAACAGCCATGGAAATTCTGTTCACAATGTTGAACATAATCGAAAATGAATTACATTGCTGATGCGAAATCGTTCTCTAATGTGTTTCATTGTTCCTCATGTACCAAATCTGGAGTATTCTGACAACTATACAGTGAGTACAGCATTGGATATAGTGTAGGACAACCATCATATCCCTCCATTCAGTTAGATCATGACTGTTCTCCACTTTCACTTTATTTACTAATCTGCAAATGTTGCTGGAATTTCTTCGTAGAATAGTACAAATCTGATGGAAATTTGTGATCGTGTTATTCATACTTCCACGAAGCACGATAAGAATATCTCCAACCTTAAACAAGGCTGAAACAGCCTGGCTAGAATTCTTTGTTGATTCATCACGATTGAAGCATTCCCACCGGAATTTATTCTCCTGAACAGTCACTAATTTAACTAGCATCTCAAAGAGGCTCAATTAGATATTGCTTATTCCTGTCAATCAAATGTGATACCCAATTGTTTTGTGGTCTGATCCCATATGAATGAATTTAAAGAGCTCAGTACTGGATAAAAGGTATGTCGTACAATATGCAAGGTCAACAAATCATTCATGAGCAGCGAATGAGTATTGAAAACGCACTAATTATTTTCAAATAAGCGTCACTGCATATTTTTACAATGTCATTTTGAGACCGTAAGACCAGAAGATAATGGAGCAGAGTGAGTCTATTCGGTCAATTATGTCTGATCTATCGTGATTGCTGTGGTTCACTAGCCTATTTCCCTGCCTTCATCACTTATTAAGTGAAATCCAAACTCTGTCTGTTTTAATATCCACAATGATTTGGAGTCGTCAGATCACTGCAGCAATGATTTCCAAAGATTCATCACCATTTCAGTTCAAAATGCTGTGCCCTTTGCCTCTGAGGCTGTGCCCTTCGGTGCTAGGCTTGGTTATTGGTTATAACATGTACTCTAATTTTACTTTATCTCGGTCTCTCAGTATTGTCTAAGTTTCAACGTGATACATCCTATCCCCACGTCATTTTGATGCCGTTACTAGAAATGGATTCGGATGTCTGACTGATTCTCCCAGTATCGTCAGCCAACTGGCTATTTTACAAAAGACAGTTAATCCAGCTCACAGTCTAATTGTCTTCAACATGGAGGGAAGCAAGCTTTTCTAATCTGTTAAAAGTTAATTTATGAGCAATGCCAATATAACACTCAAATGTAAATAAGAGACAAATGACATGTTGGTAAATTAGGAGCTGCACTGTGCTGTTTACAAAACAAGATAAAATGTGAATTTGATTAACATCCGAGTTCGGAATAATTTGTAATTCTATCAGTACATTTCTCTTTTCCTGGGGCGTTGTGATGTATTGACGTTGAGTGTTCTCTCTATGAGTGACCTGACAAGTATAGACTGCGCTGTTAAACCATTCACCAAAAGAGACTATCAGCCCACTCGTCACCGCGAAGTTTCCATTCTCTAAACACACACAGGAGACGGGAAGAAGACAGAATCCAAGGGTCGGCCATTTTTCAACCAACCAACAGAGATTTACTTCGGATGGAAATCAATATTTGAACCGACGATGTTTGCAAATTTGGTGTTTGCGATTTCTTCTTTGACATTCACAGTTAGGAGAAGGTTTGGGTGGCCAATATCTAATGTACCTTCAGGAAACACATCGTATAAATTATCTGACGAATCGATCACAAAAACAACCAGTTCTTAAATATCAAGTTTGTCGTGTTTACTAGATACTAACCTCGATATTAAAAGAACCATAATTATACAGATCAATAGAGAAGCTGAGATCCACCCGGAAAGACTAGCAGAATCATATGAGCGGATCTGTACATAATGATGTGATGCCAAAATTAGAAGTCACGACAAGGAAGTCAGGGAGGTATAGAAATTATAGGCTGGTTAAATTAGAAGGGAGAGAGCAAATTCAGATGAATTAATTTTAATGAAAGAGTCTGTTGAGCAACGCAGATTATTTGATGGCATAAATAAGGAAATGGTGCAATTGATACGACGGACACATGTTGAGGAGGGTCAGGAGTGGCTGTTCAACAGTCCATGATAGAGTACTTTTAGGCTGCACAGAGAAGGTTGTAGCAGGGTTGGGGATGGTGGTGGAGGGGGTTGGTTGAGGGAAGGAGGTAGAGAAAGTCGGTACCATTCCAATTCTGACAGATTATTTTCAGCTGCAAATACAAGTGAAATCATGAATACCTCCACGAATGAAGGCAAATAGACAGTTCTTCAAAACTGAAATAAAGCAAACGTAATTATTTGGAGAGCGCTATAGACATCACTACACGTCCAAAAGCTCAAAAGGTGTACATACATAGGCAAACACCAGAGAAATACAAGTTAAACAGGGGGGTGAAGAACTTAGGCATTCATCACGTCAGAAATTTAAAGGGAGCAGAATTCTGAAAATGACTGCAGGAGAATATTTTAATGAAGTGCGTGTT